>NC_061116.1:31805913-31820198 GCF_002878395.1 Capsicum annuum
CTATTAGTTTCATTTCATACTTTTTGGTTTGGGGGACACTGAAGGAGGTCCCCACTCGAAGGGTAAAGAGACTGCGGGTTTTCTTTTCATCAAAAATGAAGAGAGAAGAAGAAAAAAGAAACTAACACAACCACACTTAATCGATCATTACACTAAATGTAGTTTTTTTATCATTATATAACGATAAAATTGATGTATAGTCAAAAAACATTAAATAACAATTAGACTAAATATTTTAAGTATATCATATCAAAATATATTAAATTAATAAAATAAATGAGTCACTAATTTATTCAAACCTAAGAAATTAGAGAATTATAATTTGATGAGCTGATTTTGCAAGCCTAGTACAATACAAAAGGTTACAACCACCCGAACAAAAAGAGAGAGGGTGTGTGCGCGCCAACCAAATTAATGGTAAAACTAGGCTGGAAAAAGGCAAAATTTTATTGTTTTTTTCGAAAGGAATTTATACAAGTAGGGAACTACGATGTACTAGGGTTATTGAATGAATTGAATGTTCATTAATATACACAACCCACCTATCACGTCTCTTCCAATTCACATAGCCTTATACATTGGCTTTTCATTTCACTAAAAATTTGTATAAATAAATCATCCTTCACCTTTCTTTCTCAACAACTCAAAAATTGAAGTGAAAACACAAAATTAGTGAGGTACTTGAAGAATGTTTAGCTCTCTTTTCTTTGAAGTATTCGGTATTTGAAATTCACTGCTCTGATATGCTCTTCTGCAATTGTTTGTTTAATCTTGTAGTGTGGTTATAGTGACGATTTTAGAAATTTTGCTAAAGGTGTTCAAAACATTAGTATATGTCTCTTAAAAGTTGTTCTTGACTTATATTCACAATGAGTTGTTTTATATACATAACATATTTTTTTGACGAAAGATGTTGAAGTGACCATCATTGGTTCAATGTAGCTATGCCAATGGGGTGGTACATAATTAACTTCTATGTTTTAACTACTTCTATCTTTGTTTAATTTCGATATGTTAATAATAACTTCAATATATTGTTTAAGCTATATTTTTTCATCTTTCTAGTGGTTTTAGGAGCTTGGGAAATTTGATTTTCATAATTTAGATGTTTAGCAATTTTTTGTATTCATTTGGTATTTGAAATATATTGACTCAATTTTTATGATAAAAAATCTTGAAAAATCAATAAGTTTTAGGAGTTTTACATTGTGTAGCTAGTCATTACAGAAATAGCCAAGACATTGTACTAGCGATTATAATTACTTTTGACCGTGTGACACAATATTTTCTAAAATAGTACCATTCCTTCATATGGAACTTTATTTTTTTTCCATAGATAGTTGGATATAATAGAGTGAACGTTGCATGTGTCTGCGCCACTGAGTATTGCTGGTATTTTAAACTGTATATTTATTATTTATCTGTTTTATAGCAACCTTTCATTTCACACTAAACATTTCTTTGCTTATTTTCTGGGTTAGTTAGAATTAATTCTCTTGTAAAATATCCCATTAAGTGTTTGCTTTATTCTTGTGTTAGTTATCCCTTTTCGTGTCCAATCTTCTTTTTAGGATCGGTGGGTTCTGCTCTTTATTTGTGTGTTGCTATATTATTTATTACCATAGCAAATTCAAGATTTAGAGTTGGACGTCTTTTGCTATTTATGTTTGTGTCAATTTATCATGCACATATAAAGTTGAGTTTTGTTATTGGCATTTTTGTCATGTACATATAAATTTGTCATTGCTATTTACCCGCAGTGGGTTTTGTCTAACATGTCATGTCTTGTTTAGAACTGGCATTCTGTAGAGGTGGATGTAGTTAGGGGTAAGTGTTTTTCAGGACGCATTAACTTTGGCCCAAATGTTGTTGCTTGTAAGGGCAGTAATATAGAACATGTTTACTTCTAATTTTGATGATTCACACACAGAATTTAAAAGGATATTTAACATCTACTTCATTTACTTGATTAATCATACTTGTTTAGGCTCTCTCTAGCTTTGCCTCTTATCCTATTGTTGGGCTTTTAATTCACAAAAGTTGATCGATTCAAACTAATTTTGTTACTTCAGGTCTGTTTTTTTCGTTCCTGAAGTTTATTTCTTTGATTTAGTATTCGGTTTAAGGATCGCGAAACTTCAAAGCATCCAATCATTTAATTATTTTTACTTGTGAGTAGTATTTAGAAAAAAATTATATCACACCACAACTTATTTTAACTAAACTATATAAAATTCACATCTTTTCTATTAATTACCTAAATCATTTTTTTAAAACAGATACATCCATAAATTCATAAATTTTGAATACATAATTGTATTATGTATCTCACTTTGGTCTGGTTAATGTATTATATATCTTGACCAGATAGTTTTAGAAATGTATATATTTAGTAATCAAAATTATGTATCTCAACTTCAAAATTATGTATTCAGATTTTAATTATATATCCGAGCAAAATAAATTAATTAACTGTTACATTCTTAAGTTTAGAATTATATATTTCAACTTTAAAATTTTTTATTCGGTTGTTAATTATGAATTCAAAAATTGTAAAATAATGAATTATTTATAATTTAGCAAAGAATAGGAACAAAAAATAATCTAAAAATTACACAAATACACAACTTATGTTTTTAATATTATAAAAATTCTCAACTCCCTAAACATATTACAAAAATTTCACATATATACAGAATATTATGTATATTAATAGGGAGGGAGAGTAAAGTAATTAAAAAAAGTGGGAAAGAATATAATTACTTTTAAAGGGTTGATATTTATGTTATTTAGCCAAAAATAATTAGGGTGAACTTGGTGGGATCCATGTAAGTACTACTCATTTATACTGAATTTCAATTTCTTCGAGTTGGGCCTAGATTGCCCAACTGGATATCGTCGGCCCATCCCATTCTATTTTCATTCCAATACAGCCAAAGCCCAGGAAGGCCAGCAGTCAGACGCCTGCTGCCCTACTAGACACTAGTTACTACTTACGACAAAAGATTGCATTGAGCCAAAAACTTTGGAATATGTTACTACATGTATTGCTTTGATCTTGAGGGTCTGGTTCTGTCTGTAGGTACCTCAACTGTTTGTTCGACCATCTTGATGGCTTAAAGTACGACTACAACATTTTTCTGGCTATTGGCTCCGTTAACGTAACGCTTTGCGCTGCATGATGTATTTTCTTCCCTGCTTTTTTGTGACTGACGTGTTTAGCTACTCGTCCTGTGAATTAAGTCAACAATCTTAAAATGTAAAATTTTGTTGAGGTGCCTGAGTTTTGAAATTGTTATGTATGCATGAAATTATTTAGAATGTATTGAAGACTTCTCTTATCACAGTTATAGTCGTTATAGAATATTTTATTTGATTTGAATTAATATATTTATGTGTTTGGTATGTATTGCCTGCCTAATTTTGTGATGCCTTGTTCTTTTATTTTTTCCAGGCTAGACTGTGTTGTTGACACCAATGGGGTCTCTTGGAGCAGATTTTGTTTCTCCCAATGATGAAAAGGAGTTGGAATTTGATCCAAGTGCTTTTCCTCCATTTAAGTTATCCGAAATTCGCTCTGCAATTCCAAAGCATTGTTGGGTGAAAAATCCATGGAGATCCCTAAGTTATGTGCTCAGAGATGTCGTTGTAGTGTCTGCATTACTTGCCCTGGCACTTTTCTTGGACAATTGGAAATTCTGGCCTGTCTATTGGGTTTTACAGGGTACAATGTTTTGGGCATTTTTTGTTCTTGGTCATGATTGGTACGTCACTAGCTTCTTCTATATTTAGTAACTTATTTGTTTATAACTGTATTATTTTAGTTGTTGTTTTATGCTATTATTTTAATTGGCTAGTTGATTTTTTTATATTTGGTGTGTTTCTTTAATTTGCAGTGGTCATGGAAGCTTTTCTGACAGTGCATTTTTAAATAGTGTGGTTGGCCACATTCTTCATTCTTTTATCCTTGTGCCTTATCATGGATGGTATGTTCTCTTCATCTCTTCTCCATTTTCATTATATTTTTTTTTTTGGGAGTTAATTTGAAATTCGCTCTTTGTCTTCATTCATGTTCCCTTTATCTTATTTGTTCAGTTTGTTGTGTTATTCAATTTAAAGATAATGTTTGCAATGTCGTTGTCTATATTTTCTATTGTTAAGTGAGGGCAGCCTATGTTGCTTGAACTCGGCTTTGTGTTGTTGCTCTCATGTCTGGTCATCCAAAATTGTGCTATTTCAGTGTCATGATTATCTTATGCTAATTTCTTTAGGCTGATGGTTTTATTACCCTCATAAATTGTTGCAGGAGAATTAGCCATAAAACTCACCATCAGAACCATGGCAATGTTGAAGCTGATGAATCTTGGGTGCCGGTGAATTAGAATTTTCATTCTATAAGTTAATGCCATTAAATTAGTCAAATTTATTTTTATATTAGTTATGTTTCTTTTCTTCCTTGCAGATGTCAGAGAAGCTATATAAAAATCTTGATTTCGCAACAAAGTTTTTTAGGTTCAAGATTCCATTCCCCCTATTAGCCTATCCTATATACCTGGTAATAATTTTCTTATTGTCTTTTCATATTTTTGTTGTTCAATGTTGGCTATTATTATTCTCTTAATTTTTGTTTTTTGTGCTAATTTGGTAATGCAGATTAGTAGAAGTCCTGGGAAAAAGGGTTCTCATTTTAGTCCATTTAGTGATTTGTTTCAACCTCATGAGAGAAAATATGTGGTTATATCAACGTTGTGCTGGTCTATCATGGTTGCTATCCTCTACTATCTAAATTCTGTTATCGGCTCTCTTCATCTGCTAAAGATTTATGGGGTTCCCTATATGGTCTGTCCTTTTCAAATTTTATCACTTAATTTTCTTATATTTTGGTAGATGTTGTATTTATGATTGTTAGTCAGGGACCACATTCATAAATGAGCTGTTCTTGTCGCTAGAATTTCCCACTTATTAGTGCTTATACTCTCTCCGTTTCAAAATAGTTGGTCCTTTTTTATTTGCTCTCTCCTTAAGAAAACATTTATTAGGGATTTATTTTATCAAATTAGCCTTATTAATTATGCTTTGAAAATATAAATTTGACTAAACATATTTTGTTTAGTCATTTATTGTTGAGGATAGTATTGATAGAATATAATAAATTACTTTTAATTTCATAAAAAAAGGACAGTTAAATTGAAATAAATATTTTTAGAAAAAAAGTTCAACTAAAACGAAACGAAGGGAGTAGTAAATTGTTTCTCTACTTGACAAGTTAGATTGGCGGCAACTTTTGCCCTTTCCTCTTCTCACCCCACTTGTTGAGCTATTTGTGTTTGTTATTGTTGTCTTTATTAGCCGTTAAAAGAGGCCTTTTCCATTTTTCGCTTTGTCATTGGCTCTCTCCAATTGCTTATGCTTTATGGTGCTCCCTATATATGGTTTGTCATTTTCATTAAGATATCTAATTTTTCCTTAAGATGGTGCAATTTATTGCATTGTTGAAATTTATTATGTCAGCAAGGGTCCCTCCATCATAAATTAGTTGTTTGTGCTGAACGAAAATAATTTTTTAAGTTATTACAATGCATGTTATGTGTTGTTTCTATATTATGACCCACTAGCCTGATATCTTATTATTTTATTGGTTTTCAGGTTTTTGTGATGTGGTTGGATTTTGTGACATATTTGCACCACCATGGCTATGAACAAAAGTTGCCTTGGTATCGTGGCAAGGTCGGTAAATTTAGCTTTCTTTTGTTCGATGTTCTGACAATATGTTTTCCGTCTGAAGTTTCTAATATATTTTTGTTTATTTGAAAAATAGGAGTGGAATTATTTAAGAGGAGGATTAACTACTATTGATCGAGATTATGGTATTTTTAATAATATTCATCATGATATTGGCACTCATGTTATTCACCATCTTTTCCCTCAGATACCACATTATCACCTTGTGGAAGCGGTATTTTTCTGTTCGATATTTTTTCACATTATCCATCTATTTTGCTTATTTGTTAAATGGTTTGTTTATATATTTATTTATTTATTTATTTTTATATTTTTGTTACAGACAAAAGCTGCAAAGCCAGTTCTTGGGAGATATTACAGGGAACCAAAAAAGTCGGGACTAATTCCATTTCACTTGGTTGGAAATTTAGTGAAAAGCATGAAGCAAGATCATTATGTTAGTGACAATGGAGATATTGTTTTTTATCAGACTGATCCAAAAACTCTTTAAATCTTCTGTTAACAAGGACAAATGAGTAGTCGCTTGACAAATTTAAAAGAAATATATAAGAAGTATATCATTATTAAAATCATCCAGTATTTCCCTTATTGATTATGTTTAACTTTAAGTAGTTGCAAAATATCTTATTATTTTTGAGAGGGGTTTTGGCTCTTTATTGTAATATCTATAGTTTTGGCTCTTTGGTATTACAGCTTTAAATCATCAAGATTTCTCTTCAATCAGCTTTTATGATCCTAGTTTTGCATTCGCTTTTGGTCTAATATGTTTATGTTGTAAGTTAACTTGTTCCAATTTTGATATGATCTGGTAGACAAACACTTATTTCAATCTCTAACTTATTTCTTAAGTAGCCGTTTGACCATAAAAACTAAAAATTTTTAGAGTTGGAGTTAGAGTTGTGTTTGTTCATGTTTTATTTGAATTTTTGTTTTGACTTTTGCAAAAGCTTTTTAAAATATGATTTTATGACCTAACTCTTACAAAATATCAAAATCACCCAACTAAAATTTACCTATTAAAGGGAAACGAACACAATTAGCTACTTTTATAAAAATAATTACATATAATCATATTTAATGAATTTCAATTATGACATATATAATATTTACATTAGTTAGCCGTTTTCTCATATTTGAAAATTTTAAATATGGATGTTATATTAACATATCACTGTCTCCTATTTTTTAGGTAACAAATATAATCTTTCAAATAAATTTATTTTTATAGGAATTTATTTAATTTATTTCCTTTATTTTCCGTTCCTAAAAAGTAGGAAATGATGAGTTGTTATTAAATTTTAGGGTGTCACTAATTTATTTCTTTAATTTTTTTATACATGAAAGATTTTACTGTGTGTGAATAAATTACTTCTATGTAAAACATACTTTGCATATTTATGGTATATTATATCATATACCATAAATATGTAAATATGCTTAGTATGTTTCTTTATATATTTATATATGTTTATATGATATATGCATGGTATAAACTTCATATATAACATACTTTGTATATTTATGTTATAAATATGCTTAGTATGTTTCTAAATACTTTTTATATTTATATATGTGTGTATATGATATATACATGGTATACACTTTATATATAACATACTTTGTATATTTTTGTTATAAATATAATGTTTTATATAAATATAGGTTTAAATATAATACTTTGTGTATAATGATACCAAGTATTATGGTATATAAAGATAGCAGTTGCAGTTTAAGGTATAAATTTGTTAAATTGGACATATTTTTTTATGAAAAATATGTATCACCGATTTATATTCTTAGCTTATATATAATATAAACTACTTATATTTGAATAGTACAATAAGGATGTACACAATATAATATATATAACCAAATTAAAAATGAGAATAATTTGTGACAATGGTAAACTAATTTGCTACAACTTTATTAATTCTATAAATATAGAAAGCGATTATTCATTATTAATTACATGACTATAATTCCTTAAACGTTTGTATCACAACAGAAAAATTATTATTATTATTATTATTATTATTATTATTATTATTATTATTATTATTATTATTATATTATGGTAATTAGGATCATAAGCAGTAAAATAAAGTCTTAAATAAGGGAGAAAAATAATTATGAGAGAGAAAAAGAGATATATTAATTAGGATAGCATTAAGTTTGAAATCATAATTATCTTATTTTTTAAAACTGTTATATACGTAATATTGAAAAAGTAATGTTATAAGGAGAGTTTTATGTAAAAATTTAAAAGATTGAGGTTATATGTAATAATAATAAAAGTTGGAATTGGAGTTGCAAAATTGTGAAAACACCAAAAACCTGTTTTCACTTTTTAGAAAAAAAAGTCGGAATTATTTTCCAATTTTTCATTGCCAAAAACCATAATTTCCAATTCCGAAAATTTTTTTCGGAAAAAGGAGAAAAAATTTCATGGCCAAACAGGCCCTAAATCGTTTAAAATTTTAGCTTGGCTTAGGGTTCTAAAACATTAAAATCAATCGTTGGGTCATTCCAAATTAAAAGAGGTTCAACAATGAAATGAAGGAGCGAATTTTTGTTGTCCTTACGTTTTTTAACTTCTCTTGCACATTTGTTGCGACTTTTTGTCCTTCATACTAAATCCAAAGATGAACTAGTGTATTGATTGTATCGCAGTTGTAGGTCTAACTGTATTTTTCTTAATAGATTAGTTGATTGTGTACAAACTATCTAGACTAGAACCGTGAAAAAGAAAGAGATAGAATTGCGATCTCCCAAGCTTCATAATTTGACTTTCTTTGTGATAGTATCTTTTTGTTTTTCGTATTAACCTAGAGATGGTGATTTTATTTTTGGCCCAAAAGCTTTCAGTGTTGTCTTAACATGTCCTGCTAGAGAAGATTTTGTTTAAATTAAGAAAAAATTACATAAAAGGACAATTTTAGTTATTAAATTATTAAAAGTTTCTTCAATTTCAAAAAATTATAAATATCCCAACTTCTTAATTTTGGGGTTATAAGTTCAGATACATGTTAGTAGTATCTTTTTATCTGATACTTACCTTTACCAAATTGTCTTTTTTCCTATTTCAAAGGCGAATTTTGTGTGGTGATTTTTCATACTCTATTTTTGTTAAAATTGTCAAATAAAGACTTATAATTTAAAATTTTCAAGTTTATTTCGATTGAATTTACATCATGAAGTTGATTCATGTTTATCTTTTAGTTTTGGAATCTGTCAAATTGATAACATTGAATAATATGTAGATGTTGTTTCTTTTGTCCCTAGAGTTTTTGATAAAAATTCTGATGATTTTTGTGAAAATAAATTCAATCACTGAAATAAGTTTTCTGCGATAAAAAAATTGCATGAAAAGCATGCAAAATGGGGCTAAGAAAAAAGGAGTCGGTGTTTCTACGAAAAGAGGATCTACGAGTTCAGGAGGTGTAGTTCATGCCAAAAGAGGAAGAGTTGTTGAAGTTGCCATCAGAGATGTTCTTCCAAAGGTATTCCAGGTTTATTTTAGTTCAAGATACATTTTCTGTTAAGTCTGATAATTTTTCTTTAATTCTTATCTAATTCTGTATATGTATGTGTCTCTCACAGGTTTTTATTTGTGTGAAAAAATGTATAAGAGAGATAAATATTAATAATGCAAAAGATACATATATAAGCATTACATTTTTATTATGTATCTAGTGGTATATTATATATATTTTTTCTTAGTTATGTATCTGAGAGATACAAGTTACTATATAAAGAGATACATTTAAATTTTTTACTTTGATTAGGATGTATCTCTTACAAGTTATGCGCATAAAATGTAGATACATGTATGTTTCAAATTTGTGTCTCTTTTGTTGGATAAGAGTAGTATTTTTGTGTATGTTTTTTGTAGTCTCAAATAATGCATGTAACTCTAACAAAATTATCATATGCAGGAATTTTCTATAAGTTTTAGGATCTTGTTTTATGTTAAATTTTGTATCTACAATAACAACTAACTACTTGTAAATTAATCAATATGCAGGGATTGTGGATTTTTTGTAGCTTTGTTTGCTAAGTACCTGAACAAAAGGGCAGACATAACATCTTCTGGTGTCGTGGCGGAATACCATCGTTTGAGATTTGCAATTCTGCTTTGAAAGTATGGAATCGATAAGGCGGATAACAATTACTTAAGTGACAATGACGACCCACTGAGGCCTAAACTAACTTTCATGCCACCAATTTCAAAAAAAGACGTAGTTACTATTGAGTGGGTCTAGTTGTCACTGTTATGATTTTTCTAGACGCAATTCTATTTTCAATAGTTTTTAAATTTTAATTTGTAAATATTGTATTGTGTTGAACTAAACTAGTCGTGTTTTGTTTGGATATTTTATTTTACTAAGAAGTTATTCAACTCTTCCTTTTGGTTAGTTTCCCTACTTTCTGTACCTACTGTTTGTTTGTGAATGATTTTTAATATTGTGAAAAAATTAAAATTTCACATTTATTTATCAGATACAATTTTAAATAGGAGACATAGCTATTACATAAATATGAGCTATAATTTACAAAAAATGTAATAACTAGCACATAGAAGATATACATTTACGCTAATTGTATGTCTCTATATTTTAACAAATTTAGTGTATAAATCTCTCAATATATATGAAGTATATGACATGCATATAAGAGACTAATTATTGAGAACAATAGTTGTGACTACTGAATGATGTGGATGATTTACATGTTGTGTCAAAACTGAAATTTTATATTAATCAATGGGATTTGAATATTCAAATAAGAGATACATATAGTAAATATATAAGAGATACATTTTACAAAATATATGAAAATAAATTATACGTATAAAAAATACATTTAGATAAATTTGTATCTCTAGATATTTAACGAATTTAGTCTATGCATATATAAATAAGAATGTCATATATTTTATATGTACATGAGAGACTTATTAACAATGTATGACATACATATTATTATTTACCTAAATATATTATGTATTTTTTCATATATTATATATCTTTATTTTGTTGTAGATGCATGCTATTTTCTACATATATATGCCTATCAAGATTATATGAATCTCCAGAAAAAAATTATTAATCTAATTAAAAAATATAGTAATTTAACTTTCAAGATAATCTATTTAATAAATATTTTAATTTATATTCATTTAACATATGTAAAATGTTTTAAAAATTTATGTATATGACATATGAGAAGTATTAAAACTAGATGAACAATCAATTACATTCATTCCTTTGTATGTTACAACATGATACTGTGACACATATTCGCTAACATCAAAATTTATTGAAAAGAAATTACAAATACGTTTGTTATGACCTTCATAACTACATCTCTCACAACAATTACTGGTCGATGACAAAATCTCACTTGATTTATGAAAGTAAATTACATGATTTTATTCATTCAAATGATGTTCATAAAAGTCTCAAAACAAAATTAAAGTTTATGAACATTGAATTCTCAATATCTAATCAAAATCAATAAAGTACTCTATATAAAGCTTCACAACCATATCATTACGAATCAACAATGGGGGTGCATTACCATCTACAATGTATCGAGCCTCAATTTTTTCTACTTTCATCAATTCAAGTTTCATAGCAATGATCGAAATCAATTTTTCATAGTAACATGTTCGTTTACAACGACATCATCACTCTTATATCTCTCGTACTTGACATCATTAATCCAAACACCAAAATGGCGTATTAACATCGAAATATTCATTACAAATAAATCTAAAATAATGAAAAAACATCAAAAATAAAAAGAAAGGAGCAAAAGAATTCTGCAGAAAGTTTATGGTAATGATATTATTTAAAAAACAGCATTACAAACGGATTTCCTTTTTTGGGGATTTGATTTAGTTACCAAGATGATTAATTGGGTTGATTGCTAATTTAATTATTTACTAACAGTTATAGCCCTTGATTTAAGCAAATCAGTTAAATAGTAAAATGTATCAACAACTTGTATCTCACTTCTATAACATGTATCTGAAATTAAAAGAGGAGGGATTTTATTAGATTTTGATAAAAGTCGGGATAACATGTAAATATGAATAAACTAGTCGGGATTTAGGTAAATTTTCCAAAAATTAATTGTAATGAAACTTTGCCTCTAGTACCACTTGAGACAATTAGATTTGTTAATTATTTAGTGTGAAATTTGATATCTTTTTATGTAGCTCATTGTATAGTTTAAAGTTTTTGCGGGTAAATTGAATTCCCTTAGACGATTTCAATTTATTTCAAAATGCTTCTCCCCTCTTCTAAATGACCATATCTATACCTCTCCCCTCTTCTAAGCTGGAAAATATAATGTTTTTTTTGTTGTACTTTTAACCTAAACTATTCGCTGCCTTACTTATTTGCTTGATACATCAACATTTCATCAATTATGATAAAATATGGGAAAAATGAACTAGAAGAGTACTATTAATTTTAGTGAATTCTCGTTTAAGAAGATATCTAATTAAAATTTTAAATTTATTATTAATCATGTGTACGAATTTATTATTAAATGGTCAATTCAAAAATGGCACGTTTTCATAGGATTTTTTAATTGTTTATGGTCACTCGCTTTTCTCCAAGAGAGTTTAGTACTCTCTCCCTACTACCTCAACACTTAAGGATAGGAAAACTCCTTTTGGCCATAAAATTTGGTTATAATAGTAATAAATCATTTTCACACTATAAACTAGTTTTCTTTTAGATATTTTTACCCCTTTCATCTTAAATTTAAAATTCTTTCAATACTTATTTTATTACTCTTTTTCAATACATTGAAAACTATTCCAATATATGAAAATGGACAAATTAACATAATTTTCGTAAATATGATTGCATCGTACTTATTGCTTGAAAAGAATAGTTTAGGATAAAAATAATAATATAAAATTCATTAATTATATTCTCATTTATCCAAAATCAGTGTGACCAAAGTAGTATTATTTGAAAATTTTAATTTAACATTATATATTTATGTATCATATCTACTTAATTATGTGTTTTATCATATAAATAATCTTATTTTTTTAGTCTTTAATTTTAAATTTTATATCTCTTTATTTTATATAGATAAATAAGAGGTATAGATATATATCTTAAAACCTATCAATATATTCAATAACTTTTAGTTTTTTTATTTTTGTTGAAATCTGATTCGTGGTTTAGTATTACATAAAATAAGCAATTATCAAAATTTTTAACACAAAAAGTTAATTATTTTTTTATGAATTCATTTGTACAATTTTAAATATGCTATAATTTTTCTCATGATAATTCAAACGATTTTTTTTTGCATTTCAAATCTTTTCTATCTATTTTTAGAAGTAGAGTGGAAAGAAGTCAACATAACATTTGAAAATTTCGCATAAAAAATTTCTTAGTTGAAAGAAAAATTGCCCTATGTTAATCTTACACTTAAATTATATATAAATGATAAGAAAAATACATAAAGAAAAGAATAAAAATTATTTACGAGTTTTAAAACTAAAAGTTTGCATAGTTAAACAATTTTAATATAATATGAAAATATTTTAATAAAAACAATTAAAACTTAAAACACTTTAGACGTGATAGACGGGGCTTTAGGCCACAGGTAGCAAAAGAGTTTTAAAGTGAGTTGTAGGTGACACAAGTCTTAATTATTAGTTGGAGGTGACAATTACTTTATTATGGATTAAGAAAGTTGGGAAAGTTTGAAAATAATCCACAAGTTTTTAAATTTACACTTTGATCTCAATATTTACCTAAAATAACGGGAAACGGGGGGAAAAAGACGTCTTTCTCTCTCTTCTCATCCATTTCTCTTAGTGATTTTTGTTGTTCATTATTTCTGCTGCTTTATTCATCATCTTCTGCTTCATTATCACCATCTTCTACTTTATTATCATCTCCATCTTCTTAGGTCAAATTTTATTTACTACATCACTTTCCACTTTGGCATCACTTCATAGGTGACTTTGGTAAGTAAAATTATGATTTTTATTCGTATTTGTCATCTGGGTACACTTCTGTTTTTCCAAAAATGGATAGAACCCCAATTATGAATCCAGCATAAGTACCCACAATTTAAACAGATCAATTATCTGGTGCATCTGATGAGTAATCAGTTGCATCAGAAGTTTTATCTGTTGCATCAGACTGTTTATCTATTGCATCAGAAGATTTATCTATTGCATCAAACGTATTATTTATTGGATCAGACGTATTATCTGTTGCATCAAACGTATTATCTGTTGCAACGAATGATTAATCTGTTTGAAACAATACAAATCATCCCCCGCCACAAACCTAACAGATAACCAATATGTTTCAACTCTTGCTATTGCTACTGGATTCAAAATTATTCCTTACGTCCAATTACCCGTCCCAAATTTCCTAATTCGATTTCTCATTTTACTTGTCTTTTTCATTAATCAAGAAAAGATTAAAAAAAATTCATGTTTTACCCTTTGCATTAATCACTTTTTCTTTAAATTAAAATGAAAACATCATTTAATA
>NC_061116.1:31820298-31871913 GCF_002878395.1 Capsicum annuum
CAACAGATAACCAATATGTTTCAACTCTTGCTATTGCTACTGGATTCAAAATTATTCCTTACGTCCAATTACCCGTCCCAAATTTCCTAATTCGATTTCTCATTTTACTTGTCTTTTTCATTAATCAAGAAAAGATTAAAAAAAATTCATGTTTTACCCTTTGCATTAATCACTTTTTCTTTAAATTAAAATGAAAACATCATTTAATAGGGGGACTATACGCCGGCCGAAGTTAAAAGCTTTCTTCTCTTATGAAATTTCGATTGAATAACAAACAATGGTTATTTCAAACACATCTACTGTCCCACCAACTGATCAGTGAGTTATGATAAAGTAGACATATTATTAATTATTTTTTTAATCAATGTGGCATCTCAATTTGGGATGGGTAATTTGAGACGGAGGGAGTACGAATTAAAACGTCAGAGCCAAGCAACAAACTAGTCATTTGTTGAAATGGACTATTTATCTTTTGCATCAAACTTCTTATATGTTGCAACATAAGTAATCTGTTTTGAACAACACATCAGCCCCTGCCACAAACCCAACAGATAAATCTTGCTATTGCTACTGGATTCTAAATTATTCTTTTTTTCGTCTAATCGTCGACATGTTTGTTGAGAAGATGATAGAAAGAATAAAAATTAAATATGGATTCAAACGTCAAAGATCAAACATAATTTTTTATTAAATAAAAAATAAATAAAAATATATATAATAGACTAAAAGAAAAATAATAATCTAATTATTATTATTACTATCATCATCATCATCATCATTGCCAGCAGACCAATCTTCAACAGGAAAGAGCAAGGCCCTTCTCAGCTTGCGTATCTCGCGGAGCATTCTTGCTCTAACTCCTCCCAGTTTCTATTACAGGTCACGAACTTGATTTCGAAGTTCATTCACGGCGTTTTGTAGAAAAGCAATGTCTCACACTGGGTCAGCCATAATCTTCTAGAGTGTAATATGAAAGACAAAATTCAATAAATAAATAAATAGAGTGTAGTTGATTGAACGATTGAGTAAGGAGGGACCTATTTATAGAGGATTGAATTTGAATGAGAGGCAAAAAGGCGTGACTATTCACCTCCATTCATTGATTACATTTTTTATTAAATTAAAAAAATAAATATTGTGATAAGTCATGACTTTTCAGATTATTATTATTAATTAGTTCTTTTCAAGAACCATTTTTATTGAGTTGTGACAACAGATTCAAATTTGCTGACTTTTTTATTTCATAAATTAAAAAAAAACACCTTTTCAAATTCTTTAATAAAATAATAACCATTTTTATTTTCTGGCAACAGATTGTATATCTGTTGAATCTGATAAACCGTCAGTTGCAATAGATATACCATTTGTAGCAACAAATAGACATTCTATATTAATATCTTTTTTAATTTCTTCTAACAGCTGATACATCAGTCGCAACAGGTGGAGAATTTGATGCATCAGCAACACTGATGAATGTATGTGTTTTTATTTTAGACAAAAAGTCACGACCGACTTTCACCTTATTTTTCTTAACAATCATCATATAAGTTAATTAATCTAATATTGTGACTTTTTTTATTATATAATAAATAATTTTAAAAACAAATTCAAAAACAAAAATGGTGAAAAGTCACGATCAGTTATTAAAATTAAATAACCGTTCTTTTACGGTTATAAATTGTGTTTATCATTTATTTTCTTATTATTTATTTAAGAAATATTTTTCATATTAAATAATCGAAAAGTCATGTCTTTTCTTTTCTTTTTCACCCTCTCAATAACAACAATAACCCTTTTTTATTAATAGCCGCCTGGTGCGACATATGATCGATCTGTCATATTAGATTAACCTCTGTTGACACAAATTGCTCAATCCCTACCACCAACCTTCGACATGTTGAGAACAAGAAATAAACAGAATGATTATTAAATACTAAATAAGAATTAAAAATTCAAAGTTGACCACCAAATGACATAGATTTTTGAATCTCTTGGGTAGATCCGATATACAAAAGGAGGAAATTACATGCGCTAAAATAAAAAATATCACCTAATTATTATTACTACTATTATTATTATTGTCAATCAAACATTTTTCATCCGACAGCCTTGCTCTGAAGTCAGCCAAATCTCTTTGGAGTTCATCAAACTGCCTTTGCAGTTCACATAAGGACTTGATATGAATATTCTTGTACGAATCTGGATCATCCATATTTGTAAGTATGGAACTATTTATACATTATTATATCTCGAAAAAAAAAGAAAATTGATTTAAAATAAATCTAACAGATGGGTAATCTGTTGCAAAATATATTCTTTCTGTTAGATAACTTACAACATACTAGCAATCTTTTGCAACAGATGTATATATCTATTTGATTTCTCCAACAGATACGCCATATGTTGCAACAGGTTGATCATCTGTCGTAACAGATATCTCCAATTGTTTGACAATATAAACAGATGTGGCATCTATTGCAACTAGCTAGTCATCTGTTTATTCAATTTAAGCCATAGATGGGCTAGGAAGAATAAGGTGCGTACAGATGGATCCAATATCATATGTGTGGGAGTTAAGTATGTATTACTGATAAGGTCACCGGGATAACACACACAAAGTATAACGTTTTTGTGAATGCAGTTTTTAACCTATTAGGCATTGATCATTCAAACAAGATCCTGCATTGTACTGTTAAGTTTGATGGGTTCAAAATTGATAAGGCTAAGGACCTCATAAAGATGGTGCAGATACCCTGTTATGAATTACTGACGGTTATTGCTCGTGTTTATGCATGTCAAGTTTTGAGAAGGGATCAATAATTATCGTCATTGCAGAGAACCAATAGAGATTGGACTGACCTTTAAGTGTGCATTGGACTCTGAGAACACCTTCGAAGCCTCACACTGCGTCAAACAAGAATGGAAAACCAATAAAAATTCTCCTGGCCCAAATTTATATGGTTGGGTTGCTCGCTAGGGGTGATGATTATATGCCAGAAGGTGCGGTAGGAGAATGCCTTCGAGCGAAAATGGGTGGGTGATGGAATACTATATCATCTGAGAGCTAATTGAAGAAGAGACATAGGGTAGAAAGTAACTTCTAATGAATCTGGCTGATGGAATTATCTTAAAAAATGCAAAATTTGAATCAAGTGCAAATATGAAAGTGTATCCGGTAATGTAATTTTATCTGTTGTCTCTCTGAAAGAAAAATAATGCAGATGAACACTTTGCTAGGGAGCTGCGTGGTTGGGATTATCACTTAGATAGAAAATGGGAGAAGACCAACAAAGGAGCCTCACGGACATCGAGGGTTGAAATGATGTACAACAAGTATATAAAACTTACTCCAATAACAACTGCAGTTAAAATAAGGAATCTAAGCGAAGGCGGCAATTTCTAAATTTAAATTTCATCCCATGCCTCTTGTTTGTATTTTCAATCAGGTCCACTGCCGTTGACCTGATCGGAACCACAAATGAGATTGAAAGGCAAATAGAGTATCATTACTTCCTTAGTAAGCATGTCTGGCGACGGTGTAGACTTTTGCAAAACAGATATCTTGTCATCTATATTGGAGAAGAGCGATCTGCAGAAAGGCGAAGAGATTGAGCTCGTTTGATTTATGCACTAACTCGATCATATTTTTTTGATAGGGCAATGAGCTTGGAATTACGTAAATATTTGATAGGCTTGGTAGAGTCAGTTTAGATCACACGCTACGTAACTCCATGCTTATTAATTTATCAAATTGGTTAAGCAAGATGCATTGAGCAACGCTCGATAAAAGTGTATTGTTCAACTATTGGGACCACATCTTCAATGTGCATCAACACATTTTAACCTAAAACAAACACAGCGACCCTCCATGTATCCTTTAAGGCTTCTGAAGAAAGTGTTCTGAAGGACACCTAAAATGCCACAAATTTAATGGTAGTCCTTGATCGAGTTCACAAGAGATAAGGAACTCCTTATGAACTTTGAAGACGGCAACGACCAGCTTGAATACAGAATCAACAAGTTGAAGGCAAGCTTGAAAATTATCGGGATTCACATACTACAACAAGAATCTGATCTTCTCTAAGGAATATTGAAAGCATGCTAAGGCAAGAAAACACAATCAATTATAACCATATTGCTAAGCAGGCAATAATACTCGATTTGTCTTTCAATCTCGTTTGTGGTTCTGATCAGGTCAACGACAGTGGACCAGATCGAAAACACAAACAAGAAGGCATGGGATAAAATTTAAAATTCAAAAACTGCCGCCTTCTCTTAGATTCCTTATTTTAACTGCAGTTGTTGTTGGCGTAAGTTTTCTAGACTTATTGTACATCATTTCAACCGTCGATGCTCGTGAGGCTGCTTTGTTGGTCTTTTTCTGTTTTTTATCTAGGTGATAATCCTGACCACGCAGCTCCCTAGCAAAGTGTCCATCTGCATTGTTTTTCTTTTAGAGAGACAACAGATGAAATTACATTACCGGATACACTTTCATATTTGCACTTGATTCAGATTTCGCATTTTTTAAGATAATTCCATCGGCTAGATTTGTTATAAGTTACTTTCTACCCTATTTCTCTTCTTCAATTAGCTCTCAGATAATATAGTCTTCTATCAACCACCCATTTTTACTTGAAGGCATTTTCCTACCACACCTTCTCTCATATAATCATCACCCCGAGCGAGCAATCCAACCATATAACTTTGGGCTAAGGGAATTTCTATTATTTTTTCGTTCTTGTTAGATCTAGTGCTAAGCTTCGAAGGCCCTCCATGGGTCTAATGCACCCTAAAAGTTAGTCCAATCGCTATTGAATCTCTTTACAATGACACCAAAACTAGATCTCTTCACAATGCTTAACAATTAAACATGAGCAACAACCGACATTAAATCTTAATAGGGTATCAAAACCATATTCATGGTCCCTCAGCCTTATCAGTTTGGACCTACCAAACTTAACTGTAAAATTGCAGACATCTTGTTTAAATGATCTATGACTAATCAGTAAAAACAACAATCACAAAATCAGTGCACTCTATGTGTGTTTCCACGATAACATTATCAGTAATACATACCTCCCATATATGAAGTGATTTCATCTGCATGCAACTTATTCCTCCGAACCTATCTTTACTGCAGCCTCTTGTGAGGTCCGACAAAAGTTGATCAACTATCAATTTCTTATATCTACAAAGAAGAGGAAAAAAATTGATGTCACAGAAAGAACATTAACCATCTGTTGCAACAGATGTGGAGTCTGTTGCAACAGATGTGGAGTCTCTTACAATAGATGTGGAGTCAGTTGCAACAGATGTGGCGTTTGATGGAATACATCAAACCAACCTTTCTGGTGGTTTGATTTGTTCCAACAGTTTCTCCATCTGTTGCAGCAACATCAACAACAGCTGTTGGCACCTAATTTTTGCCCTCCACAACCAAGCTCAATCTTGAGTTTCTTTGATTTTAAATAAAATTATAATATTTTCTCTGAATAAAAGCTTTTCAAAATATTTATTTGGGTGAATTTGTCATTTTAAGTAGCGATTATATATTGGCGTAGTCAATTAGACGAAATATTATAATTTTATTACTTAAATATTTATTTTACAAAATATCAAATTTTAATCAAGGCTTATCTTGAAAATAAATTATAATGATTGAAATCTTGATTTAAATATAATTTATTCTCAAAGATAATTTATTTGGTTAAATATGTATTTGATTTTGTCAAATCAAGAAGCTTGGAAGTAAATGAGGAATTAATTCGTATCGAACTTCAATTTAATTTAACCAATCTATTAAATTCGATCATAATTGAAACTAAATTACAATTGCAATACAATTGGCCGATTGACTTTCAATTTGGTCAAAATTTAAATAGAACGGGCTAAATTAGAATTGAAGTTATTTTCTAAATAAACACCCAAAAATTTTCTAAATCCCTAGTTTACCCAAAAATAACCCAACAATAAAACAACTTCACCAGCACAACAAGAATTATCAACTACCCAACCTATTTAATTAAACCAACTCCTCCATCAACCCAGTTTTCCCTCAGCAACACCAACATGCCTAAAATCCCTCCAACCCGGCCCACCTCCTCACCTTCTTCAACACCAACTGTTAACAGTAGCTTCCAACAACAATATCAATCGACAAATTCAACAACATCACAGAAAAATCGGGACAAAACCCTTCAAAATCGTGAAAACCATTCAACATTGACGACTCTACACCAGCTCCCAAAATGGCAAAACTACCAATGTCAATGACCAAATCGCGACCCAACGACCATGCTCCAGCCCCGACCCATCTTTTACCCGCGACCGCAATCCAAAATTGACACCACTACGGCAAAACACAATCGACCCGACCCGAAATCGATCCCAAACCGCTCTTCTTCCCTCTTTCACACGTCTCATGCAATAGTAGGACAAAGAAAAGCCTCGAATCTTTTATAAACGAGGCTAGGTATCCTATCCAATGTCCAAATCCATAAATTTTGGGATAACGGTACAAAGTTGGTATATATTTTGATGATTTTGATTTGTTTAGGGGGATTATTCCGTTTATCCCATTTTTCATTGGCTTTTCTTCCAAAAATCTGTTGAAGGTGATCCAAAAATTGGTACGTTTGTTGATGAAATTCCAAGCTGGAGGGGGGATTCGAATTTTAAATTTAAAATATCCTTCTTTCAAATCCCTAAAATACCCAATTTGATCTTCTATATAAGGGTCGATGGGGTCAATATTTTTTAGGGGGTTGAAAAAAAATTGCTAAGAATTTTAGGAGGTTGGAAAATTTCGGTTGGAAAAAAAGGGAAAGAATCTCAGAGCAAAAAGCTTTCCTTCACAGTAAAAAATTTCTCTTTTCTTTTTCTTTTTGGAAGTTGGTCGATCAATCGGAAGTTCCGGAGTTGATAACATCGATTTTTGGTGGTGATGGGTCCCGACGTCAGCTTGTTGCTCTATTTTGTTGCTCTCTAATAGGTAATATCCTATTCCGTTTAAGCTTTTGACTATTTCTGCCTCATCTCGAACTTTGAAAGTTGTAGTTTTCTTTTAGTGACATGGTGTGCTGGGTCTGTTTGATATAGAGGCCATGAATGGCCATATATTTTATGTGATGGAAATCGTGCGGTTTTATTTTTCATCCTATGGTAATTAATCCATTCATAGATTTTGTCACTGTAGTCATGTTTAGGTTTGCATTGTTTACTGTTTTTGTTTTTTCTTTTATGAATTTGGTGTTGGTTTGTTCGATAAATCAATGTGTTTTTTAGATTTTCTTTTGAGTTTGGTCAGCGGTATTCTTCTGTTCAGATATTGATTTTGGGATCTAAAACTCTTGTAATTTTTGAAGACTATATCTTCACAGTGTTGCTTTCATTCCTATAAACAGTGATAGATAGAGGAATTAGATTTTATATATTGTGTTGTTCATATTAGTGTCAAGCCCGTTGTTTCGATCTTTTATATCATCTTGTCTATCTAGTTCTATCCTCATCTATCGGATTAGTATTTCATTGGGTTAAAATGGGAGCATTAAGAGAGGTTGTTCTAAATGCTAGCAATGTCCAGACCATAATCTTCATAAATCAACTTAATCGAACTTGTTTGTAATCTTTATTTTTATTGTTAATGTAATTTCTGCATTGGAGGTCGTACCTCTCCCGTATTTTGTTCATTGAAGATGGTAATTTCTGGAACTTTTTTTGTAGGGTCTGACTGCAACTTATATTAGCCTTTCGGTAATTCTAGCATCCTTATTGATGTTTAAATTATTGTTGTTTTCTTTCTTGATGTGATTGAGATCTGTCGTTTCCTCATAAAATAATTAGTTGGTGAATTTGCGAGAATCTCGCCATGTCTTATTGATTTATTTTCCATGATTTCTTTTTTCCCCAGACCCTCATTTGAGTCGATTTGATCATAGCTTTAGATTTTGCTATAAGTTTAGTTAATATTTTTTAGAACTTGTTGATTTGAATAGTATATCATCTGACTGAACATTGTGGTGGGTTCAATATGTTATTCTTTGGAATTGAGTCGTGTTTTCTTTACATTGAATCCTGTAGTTTGAAATTCTCCCTGTCATTTGCGAATTCGATGCTTACTGATGCTATCGTCAAGAACGGACAGAATGTTCTTAAACTCTAAAAATTATGAAATCCTTCTTTTTCTCTTTCAAAAGTTATCTTATATGATAATGATTGATAGAGTCTCTCATGACTTCTTTTGAACTGTCCTGTATGTACATAAGTTTCCTGAGTGATTATCATTTGTAGCATGCTATTAATGTGTGATTAGTTAAAGTAAGATTATACTGATTAATAGAAGTCCTAATCATTTTCTCTGTTTCCATTTTTTATGCATGTGAATTCATCGCGTTTGAGTTCGCCATGAACTCTTGATTGCATTTTTCCCATCGAGTCGATTCATGAGAAAAGTTCAAAAATCGAGTTCCAAGGCATACGAATACAAGGAGTCAAGAGAAGAAGATTAGGTTAAAATCCCATCTTTGAAGCGGCAAAGGGACTAAAAAGGTCCCTTTTTATTTATTTGTTTATTTTTTATTAGTTGTCCTTATTTATTTTATTTATTTATTTATTTATTTATATCCTTATTCATTCATTTGGGCCTCAAAGCCAAAATTCTATTTAATACAGGTGGAACGAGACTCAAGCTAAAGGTTTGAAAATTATACAAGGATAGGTTATGGGCCAAGGGCCCAATATCTAGATTAGGACAGGTTTCGTTGATTTGGGTCCAATGGCCTAAATCTCGTACTTTCTCCTTCCTTTCTTCTTTTATGTGTTTATTTGCTTATTAGTTTTGTTTAAACTTAGTTAAAATCTCTACTAAGTCGTCCAAATTTATTTTACACAATTTTTTTGCTAAAAATCAATCACTTTTCAACAAATTAATCTTTTTTAGAAGTTAATCAAAAGATGTTTTCAAACAGTCCGAATAATCGCAAGTTAGTGGACGTTTTAGGTGCCTAACACCTTTCTAAAACGTTAATAGAAAACGCTTATTCAGAATCTTTAAATTTTAAATGATTTTTATGTTTTGGATTGTTTAAAATATTTTATAAAAGGTTTCTTAATTTCTTTTCAAAATTAAGTGGTGACTCTCTTCAATAAGTCAAAATTTTTGCAAAACAGAAATGGCAACTCTTTTGGGAAATTTTAATTAGGATTTAACCAAATGTTTGATTTCATCTTTTGATTATTTGTTTATGTGTTTATACGTTTCTATTTCATGGTATTTAATTATTGCATCCCGTAGCATATTTCTGCATTATTTGATAAGTTGTTTTGGGGTTTCGTGAATGTCCCGACCCTGTTGTTCAATTCCAAATAATGTGTTGGAAATACAATGGTTTATTAGCACGTGAGTCGTCTGATGGCTGTTTATATTTTCAAACCCAAGTCGTCCACTTGGAAACTTGGTTCAAACCCACTCTAAACACTTAGGATAGAGCGAAACCAAAACCCTATTTTAGACATAAGCCTAGGACGACCTAATACCCGAAGGGTATTGGGCCCATTATAATCTTGCCCTGCGTCTATTGACCCCGAGTCAATTATAGATGAATCATATTTATGTGTTGAAGAAATATATGTTTGTTTAATCCAATCCATTATCCTTTAGGAGGACGGAAGAAGACTTGCTTTACTTACTTTGGTATAAGGATGCCTCAATTGTACACCGATTGATGAAGGAATTAAAACAAGTCAAGCAAGAAATTGATCAATTTGGACAATTGCATGGCATCTATGGCACAACTATACGGTAATTATTTGATCATTGACAGCTGTCTCCAATAACAAGCAGTGGAAAAAGATAAGAGGGTGAAGACCGATAGAAGAAGTATTCAGGAACTAGTATTTCTTATCTCCTGTGCGGGACATTATTTTTCTTCTCACGTTATTTTTCCTTTCCCTAAAGATTGTATCCCTTTTGTGCAACTTTTGTAGGCATTTATGCCATTTATTTATTCCTATGAAGGTTTTGGGGATAATGGATTGGCTTTAAGAAGACGTATATTTTCTTTAAAATTTGTTAGGCCTAAACCCTTGGCTCAAAAGGGTCACCCAATTAGGATGCACGTTTATCATAATATACTTGTGTAATATATCTGTTTATGTGCTTATACGTGTTATGTCGATTCGAATCAAAGGCGAATTGATCCAATCCTATTTTCCATTGAACATCTCTAGGCAGAAATATACCCCACTATACAAAAAGTCCTTCCAAACATACTCCAAGTCTCCCAAATTTCTCAGAAAAGTCCGCAGTTATTCTCAAAACTTCCAAAATGATTGCTATCATTTTAGGAAAGTTGACTTCAGAATCAGAAAATGTCATTATAGTTTTGAATGACGTAGGGCCTGATTTCTCCCCCGTGAGATACGTAGGCAGCCTTTCGGCCTAGCCCCTATCTTTAAAAACTCTATTGTCCTCCTCTTTCTTGAAAGAAGAAGAAGAGTTGAACCTTCCTGACAAATTCTACCTATCCGTATCATTGAAAAAAGTCCTGTTCATTGAAATTCTCGAATCATCATTACTTCATGGATCAATTCGCATGGGATAAGAAATAACTCTATGTGTTTACTTCCTACCTTATCATCTTGCTTTACTTATTACTAACGGAATTTAACACATCAGCTTTTGAGTTGTTTTTACTTTGTAGGTAATAGAAACTACTTTGTGTTGGCACAAAATGGCCCTACTTCGCTAGATCAAAGTGAATAAGAGATCCCCTCTTGACTATTGCTTGTTACAGGAAAAGAAAAATGACTAGTAGTAAAACTGGACTCTACCAATCATTTTTCAAAATCAGTAAGCGATGGTCTCGAGGATGGAATAAGAAAAAATGTAAGGGAATAATTTTCCAAGATAATCGGGATCATGGAAGATCAATTGAAGGAAATATTATTGAATCGAACCTCCACTCCACTCATAATTCATCGCCCATCGTTTAACAATAACTTAAAATTTGCCATTGTTATGTCATGTCAAGAATCAAGATAATGATGAATGAGATATAATAGCCTTAGAACAGTCAACAGAAGAGTCAAAGAGTTCGAGAATCAAAGAAGCCTAATCTAGAGAAAACTGAGGTGGTTAACTAGGAGGGCAATGACTAAGGAAATTGAACAATTTATCCTTCGTTCTATAAAGACAAAGGCAATGAAAATGCCATATCATCCGTAGAAGTTCTTATTTCTATCCTAGTAAGATGGATAATAGTATCCAGGGCCATTTAACCCTGAAAATTCATTTTATTTATGAACTATGTTTGACCTGAATTCTCAAGAAAGGGATACGTAGGCGGCCTATGTCGGTTTCGGTCAACCCCCTTAGGAAAATTTATCCTTTTCTTTTATGTATGAACTAAGTTTGACCTGAATTCCTAAGAAAGGGATCCGTAGGCAGCCTATGTCAACTTCGGTCAACCCCCTAAGGAAAATTTATCCTTTTCTTTCATGTATGAACTACATGATGACCTGAATTCCCAGAAAGGGGTACGTAGGCGGCCTATGTCGGCTTCGATTAACCCATTAGATTTTTCTATATATCCTTAGTGTAGTCCTGAGCTATGTTTGACTTGATTCTTGCTTCAATGGGATACGTAGGAGCCCCAACGGCTCGGTCATATAACCCCAGGAAATGGAAACTGGCTAGAATTTTCGAGAAGGAATCTCAAAAATTCACAAGAGGAAGATCATCATCTAACAAAGAGAATGAAAACCAACAAAGACTTCGGATCCTCTCGAGTTGACATCATCTCAAACAACTTTAAATTAGAGAAGAAATTTTGAGGAAGGCCTCAAAATTTCTACCAAACACTGGAATATATTTCAAATTCTCCAGCACCAGAGGTCAAATTCAAACTTTAGAATTCACTAGCTGCGACAAAGTCTAGATAGACTCAATCTCAGGCTTTGACAGAACGATTTGAGAACCCCCCAACAATGATAAATTTTATAAATCCTCCATCGGATATAGTCAAAACCAAGAGGAAGATGTTTGTTGAGCTTGTACATGACATGACTGGCGGAGACTTTCTAAAGTTTTTTAGAAACTTTCAAAACTATTTTCTAAAAGTAAAAATATTCACAAAAATCTATACAAATCTTTTATTTAGTGATTACCTAGACGTCTATTGAAGCAAGGATATGGGGTGGAGGTGCCAATATGACGGGGCACCTGAAAGATGGTGAGGATCAAATCAAGGATCGAAGAAGGTCAACACGGAATAGTTTTACTCAAACTAGTCATTTTTCTGTGGATGCAGGGATCAATACACAAAAATGAGGGTCTCTTTCAAAAAATCCTCAAGCAAGTTAGGAGCCATACCAGAGCATATAATGCTTAAGAACGGCATTTTTGGGTAGCCCCAAAAATAGGTTTAATACCCATTTATCGAGGACCTTTTGAATTGTCTATCTCATTTTTTGAGATCATGAAGCACAAACAAAGACATCTTATCCTCTTCATGAATATCGTATTTAGAAGTTTTCTAAAAAATAGTCGCTCACAAAAGCGACTTTGTGTCTTCTAAATATTTACCTTGAGCGCAAGTACATTAAAGGGAGTTGGCACAATAAATATAACAATCAAAAGATCACTCAATAGGAGGAAGAGTAGAGAGTCACCGTCAAAATTTGCCTTGAAGTGAAGCAACAGTATTTGAGTAATCCCCAAATAAAGGTTTTTCCCCATTTACTTGTACCTGATGGATTTTCTATTTAATCATTTATTCAAAAAGAGAGGATTGATACCAGAATAAGCTATTCAAATTATGATGCTCAATATTTGTCATTAAACTATCATAAAGTTTGACTGTGGTCTCCAGTGAGAGAGACATTGTGTCTGCTAATTGTCTACCTTTAGTACAGGTACATGTAGAAAGCAAGACGCAGACAAATGAACTCACATGGAACTATTTTCAAATCACCAGAAGAACCATTTCATGCCATTTTCAAGAGGGCCATTTCATGCCATTGTTGAGAGGGCTATTTCATATCGTTGCCAAAAGAACCATTTCATGCCATTGCCAAGAGGGTCATTTCATATCATTGCCAAGAGGGCCATTTCATGTCATTGCCGAGAGGACCATTTCATATCATTGCTGAGAGGACCATTTCATATCATTGATAAGAGGGCCATTTCATATCATTGCCAAGAGGGCCATTTCATGTCATTGCCGAGAGGACCATTTCATATCATTGCTGAGAGGACCATTTCATATCATTGACAAGAAAGCCATTTCATATCATTGCCAAGAGGGCCATTTCATGTCATTACCGAGAGGACCATTTCATATCATTGACAAGAGGGCTATTTTATATCATTGCCAAGAGGGCCATTTTATGTCATTGTCGAGAGGGCCATTTTATATCATTGTCAAGAGGGCCATTATATCATTGCCAAGAGGCCCATTTCATGCCATTGCCGAGAGGGCCATTTTATATCATTGCCAAGAGGGTCACTTTATGTCATTGCCAAGAGGGCCATTTTATGCCATTGCTGAGAAGACCATTTCATATCAATGCCAAGAGGGTCATTTCATGTCATTACCAAGAGAGTCATTTCATATCATTGCCAAGAGGGCCATTTCATGCCATTGTTGAGAGGTTCATTGTATTTAATATATATTGACACGCGAGATAGAATACGCTAGCGTCGAGGATATCATCAACATTCAATATCTATTGACACGTAAGATAGCATATGCTGGCGTCGAGGATATCATCAACATCTAATATTTGTTGACACGCGAGATAACATACACTGGCGTCGAGGATATCATCAGTATCTAATAGCTGATGACACGCGAGATAGAATATGCTGGCATTGAGGATATCTCATTATTTCATGAATCAGCATCCGAATGCAACAAGAGCACACGATTTGAAGGAACTCGTTTAAGTCGCTATCCAAAGATAGGTGATATATGAGATTTCCTAGAAATTGACAATTTGAGGGTCATCTTTAAGTCATATTATTTGAAATAGGATAGTATGCAAGATTACATATGAATTGATAGCTCATAGGTTATCCGTAACCTGAAACGTCATCCTAATCAGATAGTGTGCAAGGTCACCTAAAAATTGATAGTTCGATAATTATCCATAAGTCACAACTAAATCCTTATCGAAGAATATGCAAGATTATCAAATTGACAATGTCCAAGGATTCTATATAAGCCGCGTCATATTCATGATCGATTATGTTTAGGATTACTCAAAGACTAGAAATTTGAGACATATCTGTAAGTCATATTGTATCCAAGGTCAGATGGTATGCAAGAATATCGGAGAGTTAACAGTTGGAAGGATATCTGTAAGTCATCTCTTATCCAAGGTTGGATAATGTGCAGGCTTACCTAAAATCTAGCAATTAAAATGATATCTGTAAGTCACCTCGTATCCGACATCAAATAATATGCAAGATTATCCAAAGAATGACAATTCAAGTCATATCGGTACAAAAGATGCTCAAGACTTACCTGATATCATATGCAAAAAGTTATTATCAATAACGAAAAATGTTATCATGCCACATGCATCTAGCATTATAGGTGACCAAAAAGGTTAATGCATTAGCATAAGATTACACAGTTGTAGGGACCGTTCTGTATAAAGTGTTGTCGGTGTCCAAGAGAGACAAGACATATTCAACCGACAAACAAGATAATTATGTAACAACAAGGAATGTTGTTGTATCTGTTGTTGCAAGTTGTCCAAACAAGTCTATGAAAGGAATGACTTTGTTTTTCAAGCGACAACTCACGCAGAGATATGGTAAATACTGTATACCTCTTCCGTGAATTATGTTTAACCCTAACACTTTTTGTTTGAAGCATTGTCAAGAGCATCCGAGAGGGTGAAAATCTCAAATCAAAATCACAGGTACGGATGACTTCAAATGGGATGCAGCATAATGTGGATCTTTTTCTTAGCAGCAAAATGGGACATAGTCTAGAGGGGGACGTCAAACTCTCTGGATGTGAGCTAAAGGATGATCACAACCACCATCTAACCACACCCCTATTAGAAGGCATGTGAGAATTTTGGGATATTCTGATTTCAGCTTCACCTTCGGGATATTTCTAAACTTATGCCGAGGGTAGCTTTCTCCTTCTTTCAAATTCAGGTGGCAACACACTTAGAGTTTTGAAAATTTTGTCCAGGTAAATTCTTACCTATGGATGTGAAGAGCTCCACATTCATGATTAAGAGGTAACAAGTCTCTTTTCCATAACTCGATCAATTTGTCACTCATCCTGAGCCAAAGATCGTCTGAAATAAAAGACCATCTTTTCTACCGATTGAGTTAAACTACAGGCAGTTTGATTCCCTGAGTCTCGGGGATATGTAGGCTAGGCTCTATATAGAAAACTCGACTGCATTCCAACCTCCCCCTAAATCCCTCTATTTCCTAGCTTTTTAGTTTCGTCAAAAACTCCAAAACCCGAGATAGCTAGTATATTTTATTTGAATATCGTTCTTTAAATCAAGCTTTATAAACTACAAGTGGCCTGAATTCTCATGTAACTTGAGATATGTAGAAAACCTGATACCGAGGTCCGGTCATAACTCTATGAAACTCGTGCGAAAACCAACCTCTTTCAAATTCAAATTTGTGGTTGGACAAAAATTAGAAACGTCAACCTCCCTTTGCCCAGGGTTACTTGCATCCACTCTACCCAAAGGAAGGGGGCAGTTATTGACACCTAATTTTTGCCCTCCACAACCAAGTTCAATCTCGAGTTTCTTTGATTTTAAATAAAATTATAATATTTATTTTATCTGAATAAAAGTTTTTCAAAATATTTATTTGAGTGAATTTGTCATTTTAAGTAGCGATTATATATTGTCGTAGTCAATTATACAAAATATTATAATTTTGTTACTTAAATATTTATTTTACAAAATATTGAATTTTAATCAAGGCTTATCTTAAAAGAAATTATAATGATTGAAATCTTGATTTAAATATAATTTATTCTCAAAGATAATTTATTTGGTTAAATATGTATTTGATTTTGTCAAATCAAGAAGCTCGGGATTAAATGAGGAATTAATTTGTATCGAACTTCAATTTAATTTAACTAATCTATTAAATTCGATCATAATTGAAACTAAATTACAATTGCAATACAATTGGCTGATTGACTTTCAATTTGGTCAAAATTTAAATAGAATAGGCTAAATTAGAATTGAAGTTATTTTCTAAATAAACACCCAAAAATTTCCAAAATCCCTAATTTACCCAAAAATAACCCAATAATAAAACAACTTCACTAGCCCAACAACAATTATCAACTCCCCAACCCATTTAATTAAACTAACTCCTCTATCAGCCCAATTTTCCCTCACCAACACCAACAAGCCCAAAATCCCTTCGATTCGGCCTATCTCCTCACCTTCTTCAACACCAGCTGTTAACAGCAGCTTCCAACAACAATATCAATCGACGAATTCAACAACATCACAGAAAAATTACGACAAAACTATTGCAAATTATGACAAACATTCAACATTGACGACTCCACACCAGCTCCCAAAATGGCAAAACCGCCAACGTCATAGACCTAATCGCGACCAATGACCATGCTCTAGCCCCGAACCGTCTTTGACTCATGACCTGCAATTCAAAATTGAAACCACAACGGCAAAACACAATCAACCTGACTCAAAATCAATCTGAAACCACTTCTCTTCCCTCTTTCACGCGTCTCACGTAATAGTAGGACAAAGAAAAGCCTTGAATCTTCGAGAAATGAGGCTAGGTGTCCTATCCAACATCCAACTCCACGAATCTCGAGATAATGGTACAAAGTTGGTATATATTTAGATGATTTTGATTGGTTTGAGGGGGATTATTCCATTTCCCCCATCATCCATTGGCTCTCCTTCCAAAAATTGTTGAAGGTAATCCAAAAATTGATACGTTTGTTGATGAAATTCCAATCTGGAGAAGGGATTCTAATTTCAAATTCAAAATATCCGGCTTTCAAATCTCTAAAATACCCTAATTCGGTCTTTTATAAAAGGGTCAATGGGGTCACTATTTAGAGGGGATTGAAAAAAAATTGCTGAGAATTTGAGGAGGTTCGAAAATTTTAGTTGGGAAAACAGGGAAAGAATCTCAGAGCAAAAAACTTTCCTTCACAATAAAAAATTTCTCTTTTCTTTTTCTTTTTGGAAGTTGGTCAATCAATCGGAAGTTCCCAAGTTGATAACATCGATTGTCGGTGGTGACGGGTACCGACGTCAGCTCGTTGCTTATTTCGTTGCTACCTAACAGGTAATATCTCATTCTGTTTAAGCTTTTGACTATTTTTGCCTCATCTCGACCTTCGGAAGTTGAAGTTTTCTTTTAGTGACATGGTCTGTTGGGTCTGTTTGTTATAGAGGCCATGAATGGCCATAGGTTTTATGTGATGGAAATCGTGCGGTCTTATTTTTCATCCTATAATAATTAAATCCATTCATGGATTTTTTCACTTAGTCATGTTTAGATTTGCATTGTTTATTGTTTCTGTTTTTGTTTTATGAATTTGGTATTGGTTTGTTCGATAAATCACTGTATTTTGTAGATTTCTTTTTGAGTTTGGTCAGAGGTATTCTTCTATTCAGATGTTGATTTTGGGCTCTAAAACTCTTGTAATTTTGCAAAACTTTATCTTCATTGTGTTGCTTTCGTTCCTATAAATAGTGATAGATAGAGAAATTAGATTTTATATATTATGGTGTTCATATTAGTGTCAAGCCCGTTGTTTCGATCTTAGATATCATCTTGTCTATCTAGTTTTATCCTCATCTATCGGATTAGTATTTCATTGGGTTGAAATAGGAGCATTAAAAGAGGTTGTACTAAAAGCTAGCAATGTCCAGACCATAATCTTCATAAATCGACTTAATCGAACTTGTTTGTAATCTTTCTTTTTATTGTTAATGCAATTTCTGGATTGGAAGTTGTACCTCTCCCGTATTTTATTCATTGAAGATGGTAATTTCCGGAACTTTGTTTGTAGGGTCTGACTGCAACTTATATTAGCCTTCCGGCAACTCTAGCATCCTTATTGATGTTTAAATTATTGTTGTTTTCTTTCTTGATGTAATTGAGATCTGTCATTTTCTCATAAAATAAGTAGTTGGTGAATTTATAAGAATCTCACCACGTCCTATTGATTTGTTTTCCATGATTTAAATTTTTTTCCCAGAACCTCATTTGAGTCGATTTGATCATAGCTTTAGATTTTGCTATAATTTTAGTTAATATATTTTTAGAACTTGTTGATTTGAATAGTATATCATCTGACTGAACATTGTGGTGGGTTCAATATGTTATTCTTTGGAATTTAGTCGTGTTTTCTTTACATTGAATCCTGTAGTTTGAAATTCTCCCTGTCATTCGCGAATTCGATGCTTACTGATGCTATCGTCAAGAACGGATAGAATGTTCTTAAACTCTAAAAATTATGAAATCCTTCTTTTTCTCTTTCAAAAGTTATCTTATATGATAATGATTGATAGAGTCTCTCATGACTTCTTTTGAACTGTCCTGTATGTACATAAGTTTCCTGAGTGATTATCATTTGTAGCATGCTTATAATGTGTGATTAGTTAAAGTAAGATTAGACTGATTAATATAAGTCCTAATCATTTTCTCTGTTTCCATTTTTTATGCATGTGAATTCATCGCGTTTGAGTTCGCCATGAACTCTTGATTGCATTTTTCCCATCGAGTCGATTCATGAGAAAAGTTCAAAAATCGAGTTCCAAGGCATACGAATACAAGGAGACAAGAGAAGAAGAATAGGTTAAAATCCCATCTTTGAAGCGGCAAAGGGACTAAAAAGGTCCCTTTTTATTTATTTGTTTATTTTTTATTTGTTGTCCTTATTTATTTTATTTATTTATTTCCTTATTCATTCATTTGGGACTCGAAGTCAAAATTGTATTTAATACAGGTGGAACGAGACTCGAGCTAAATGTTCAAAAATTAGACTAGGATAGATTATGGGCCAAGGGCCCAATATCTAGATTAGGATAGGTTTTGTTGATTTAGGCCCAATGACCTAAATCTATTACTTTCTCCTTCCTTTCTTCTTTAATATGTTTATTTGCTTATTAGTTTTGTTTAGACTTAGTTAAAATCCGTACTAAGTCGTCCAAATTTATTTTACACAATTTTTTTGATAAAAATCGATCACTTTTCAACAAATTAATCTTTTTTAGAAGTTAATCAAAAGATGTTTTCAAACAGTCCGGATAACTGCAAGTTAGCGGACGTTTTAGGTGCCTAACATCTTCCTAAAACTTTAATAGAAACCACTTACTCAGAATCTTTAAATTTTAAATGATTTTTCAGTTTTGGATCGTTTAAAATATTTTATAAAAGGTTTCTTAATTCCTTTTCAAATTTAAGTGGCGACTCTCTTCAATAAGTCAAAATTTTCGTAAACCAAAAATGGCGACTCTTCTGGGGAATTTTAATTAGGTTTTAACCAAATATTTGATTTCATCTTTTGATTATCTGTTTATGTGTTTATATGTTTCTATTTCTTGGTATTTAATTATTGCATCCCATAGTATATTCCTGCATTATTTGATAAGTTGTTTTGCGGTTTCGTGGATGTCCTGACCCTGTTGTTCAATTTCTAATAATGTGTTGGAAATACCACGGTTTATTAGCACGTGAGTCGTCTGTTGTATTTTCTAACCCAAGTCGTTTGCTTGAGAACCTGGTTCAAATCCACTCTAGACACTTAGGATAGAGCGAAACCAAAACCCTATTTTAGGCATAAGCCTAGGGCGTCCTAATACCCGAGGAGGTATTGGGACCATTAGAAAACTTGCCCTATGCCTATTGACCCCGAGTCAATTATAGATGAATCATATTTATGCGTTGAAGAAATATATATTTGTTTAATCCAATCCATTATCCTTTGGGAGGATGGGAGAAGACTTGCTTTACTTACTTTCGTATAAGGATGCCTCAATTGTACACCGATTAACAAAGGAATTGAAATAATTCAAGTAAGAAATTGATCGATTTGGATAGTTGCACGGCATCTATGGCATAGCTATACGACAATCGTTTGATCATTAACGGTTTTCGCCAATAATAAGGAGTGGACAAAGTAAAGAGTACGAAGGCCGATAGAAGAAGCATTCAGGATCTAGTATTTCTTATCTCCTGTACGGGACATTATTTTTCTTCTCACGTTATTTTTCCTTTCCCTAAAGATTGTATCCCTTTTGTGCAAATTTTGTAGGCATTTATGCCATTTATGTATACCTATGAAGGTTTTGGGGATAATAGATTGGCTTTAAAAAGACGTATATTTTCTTCAAAATTCATTAGGCCTAAACCCTTGGCTCAAAAGGGTCACCCAATTAGGATGCATGTTTATTGCAATTGCATGGCTTTGGTATTGCGTTCATCCTGACCCGAGTTATCGATTGATCACTCTGAGTTGAAATGAGTTCTCATCAACTCAATGTTAGGATAGTGATAGTACCTAATTTGATTTAGGTGGAACTAGGGATGAATGAATGAGCTCACAGGGTCAATTACAAATCCAATCGAATCTTTACAATTGCATAGCATTGGTATTGCGTTCATCCCGACCCGAGTCGTCGATCGATCACTCTGAGTTGAAATTAGTTCTCTTCAACTCAATGTTTTAAAAACTATATCTTCTAAAAATTTCAAAATTAATTAAGATCAATTCGGACCAAATTAGCAATTTCAAAACTTGTCATTCTTTTCTAAAATTTTAAATCAACCCATACAAATCATCTATTTGCATGAAAAACTTTTCATTTTAAATCTGAAGCTCTTGCTTTTCTCTCTCTCTCTCTCTCGGGGTCTCCTCTCTCTCTCAATAATACAAGCAACAACTACTCAACATATTACTCAACCCTTCAAAACAGGTCGATTTTCTTCCCATTTACGACCACATATAGTTGTTTTTTTTACTTCATTTTTGCTTATATCCGTTATTTTCTCTGTCTTCATAGGTAACAGAGTTCGAGAAGAGCTCTACATTTGTTCTTTATTCTAAAAAATAGAGATTTTTAGTTAATGATGAAAAAGAAGACTTTTAGTTGTATTATCTTCGAGAATGGGTTAACAATTTTTAGTTTTGATGCTAAAAAAATAGGAAGCACCCGATAAAACCCTAGTTTTTCTCTCAATGTTTTGTTGACTATCGTGGTATTGTTGGATAGTGTTTGTGTTGTTGGTGGTGGCTGTTGTTAGTTGTGTTGGTATTTGTGTTTTTTGACAGTGGTGTCGGTGGTCTTGGTGTTGGTATTGGTGGCATTGGTGGTGGTCTTGGTGGCATTGGTGGTGGCATTGATTGTGGTGGTGGTGGTCCATCTGTTCCAACTGATGGGTTATCCGTTGGAGTATTTTTTATAATGTGGCGTAGAATAATTTATTGAAATTTGTCCATCTGTTACAACAGGTGGAATATCTGTTGGGAGATATTAAATAGGTCTTCAAACAGATTCGGGGTCCCCATCTGTTCCAACTGATGGGTTGTCCGTTAGAGTATTTTTTTGTTATGTTGCGTAGAATAATTTATTGAAATTTGTCTCACCTTTTTTAAAAAAATTATGCGGACTTCAAGTACAATGTATTTTTTGTTTTTCTATTGTTTGTAGTTAAAAGATGTCTCCCAAAAGAAAAAAAAACTAAAAGTGGATCAACATCTGACCACCCAACAAAAAAGGCAAAATGAAGCTGAGGAAAGTGATAACTCCTTCTTACCTTTGAAGCGTGAAATAACATTGAAATCCCAGCATGGTTTTTCTCAAAACTATTAGCATCATCGGGTTTCAAGTTGCGATGCCGATGAGTAACCCTAATGCAGTATTTCATAATTTTGTACTTAAATCTCAGTTGGGGAAACCTTTTAACGAACTTAAAAGTATCATGAAGAAGGAAAACATAGATGGACTTTTTAAGCAGCGCCGCTTTGCATACTTTCTTGAGTTGTCTGGGGCTCGTCCTCTCCATTTCCCAATGATCATGGTATATGGCCTCCTCAAGCACAGGATCAAGATGCGGGGGATGGTGGAGGTCCGAAGGAGGGCGGAAAAAATATGGATGAAGTCTGGATCAACTATTGCGGTATACCGGTTTGTTTTAGATTGAAAAAATTTGCCATTGTGATGGGCTTGAGATGCTATCGTCCAGAAGAACCTGTCATCAAGAAAACACCCCACAAAGGGTCCAACAAATGCAAGGTAAAAAAAGATGTATTTTTGGGCATTGTTGGACCTAGCTACAGAGTGGATGATTTAATGGCGGATCTCAAGAATAAAGACATACCAAAGCACTACAAGGAGAAATTGTGCTTAGTTTCATTTGTCCATTCCATTTTATTGGCAAGAGACATCAGGAAAGTCATAGAACATGATTTGTTGGCGCTTGCTGATGATTTTAGGAAATTCAATGATTATTCTCGAGGATACGACAGCTACTACTTGACTGTCAAATATTTACTGAAAAAGCTAATGCCAAAGACGACCACATTATACGGCTTTCCTTGGGCTTTCATGGTAAAATTGATCACTATTTTTACTCATTCATTAATTTATATTGAATATAGTTATGACTTTTTTTTGCTTGCTTCCTGTTTACAATTTTTAGGCTTGGGCATGTGAAGCCATTCCTCCCTTCCAAAAACATTTCAAAAATAACCTGGATAAACTTTCTCATCCAAGGATCCTTAGGTGGTTGGCTACAACAGAGTGTAGCAAAAAAAATATTAATGAGGCTGATCTCTTTAACCCCCCAGATGATGCAGTACGTCTTTTTTCGACTAAAATAATTTGCCTCAAGGAAAGATATTGAAACATATGGGTTGTTTGTTGCAACAGATTACCCGTCAACTGCAACTGGTGCAACAGATTAACCATCTGTTGCTCTGGTTCTCTGAACCCTACTTAACAGATTACCCATCTACTACAAATTATGCAATAGATGGGTAATCTGATGCAACATATTATCAATCTGTTTTAACATATAAATCAACTGTTACAGTAGCTAGATCGTCTGTTGCATAAGTTAGTTGTGTTAATATCCATGTAACTCGAGCGTCATGTAGGAAGACCCAACGGTGGAGTTAATAAATAAGGAATTGGTTGGATCAACATCCATAAGAAGAGTAGTTAGGCAAGGTCAGCCTAATATTGAAGCTCTCCACGATCAACCTCAAACTACAACAGATTCGGGTGCTTCTTCTGGGGGTGTTACTGGTGAAGTAGTTTGTGATGATGGCAGCAATCATGTTGCTGCTGCTACTGCCAGTCGTGATTATGAGCATGTTGGTGCTCAATAAAAAATAAATATATTTGAAAACACCCCCGCACAGGTCCTCCCTCTCACCCCTACACCGGTCCCTCCCAACCTTACAGTGGTCTCTCTCACCCCTCCTCACCCTCATGTTCTCATTGTAAATGCAAAATGTGCAAGGACAGACAGGATAAAATCCTTGAAAAGTTAGAGGCTATTTCTGAAGCTGTCGAGGAGTTGAAATCCAGGAGGGATGTCATACTATCCAACGTGGTGAGGGATCCATGCACTCCTATAGTGGAGGTTAGGAGGAAGAGAAGAAAAATTAGACAAATTCTCTGTTCTAAAATCAACAAATATTACAACTCCTCCTGCTCCAAGAGTTGTTGAAGTTCAGGGCTGCCAAAGAAGGTGGACATAGTCGCGACGCTTGGCAAAAAGAAGAAGAAGGAACTGAAAGAATTCATCAAGATGAAGGTTCAAAAAGAATACACCATGCATTCATTCGCCACCAAAGACTTCTCGAATATGACAAATATACACGTGTGGTATGAGGACAAGATAAGTTTACTTTTTCTAAACTAACCTTCCCATCTACTCCATGAAGAATAATCTACGTAGCAGATGTGTAATCTGTTGCAAAAACTTGGTATTCTGTTGCAACATAATACACATCTGTTGCATAAGTTGTGTTGGGTGGGTAATCTGTGAACTGATTTAGAGAACCCTCTGCATCGTATTCTTTCCAATGTGTTTTTATTCTTTACAATTATTAATCTATTTAAAAATTATCTTCTTATACCACAGTATGTTGATGAAATTTTCTGCCTCATGAGAGGCAGGCAATTAGCATATCCGAATACATATGATGCTACTGATAGGATAATGGACCTCAACTTCTACAACAATTTCAAGGATAGGTACACTAAACTCTGTAAGATAGCTGATTTTGGTGGCCCGAGATTTGATTAATTAGTTTTTACATTCCAATGAGATGAAGAAGCGATTAAATATGTTAGAGAGAAGAGGCCATATCCACACGGCAAGAGCTGGACCAAGGCAAAGAGAATCCTTACAGTCATGAATGTGGATGTCACATATTTTCTCACCGTTGAGATACTATTATACGAGGGAAGATTAAGATTTATGACTGCAACTTACCTGTCTTCAGTGAGATGACGTTTTTAACCCACATGCAGCCACTCTTGAAGTTGTTGCCCAAGTTATTGACGCAGAGTAAGCTGATGGATTGTTTGCCGACTGAAGTCTTAGTGAAGGAATCATGGTATTTTGAAGGTCGAAATAAGAATATCCAGCTCCCAAAAAATACAACCGGTGTAGCGTCCAGGTCGTACTCGCTTGTATACATCGAGTGTTTACTGACTGGCACACAAATGACCGGTGTATGCAACACCGTTGTAAGAAAGATGCAACGGGTCTGGGCATATGGGGTACTAACTAAATGGTTGTATCTCGTGTATAAAAAAGAACATGTACAAAGACAAAGACGAACACGATAACAAATTTTCATTTCAAGCCAATTTACTTTGCATATAGTGGCAATAATTTTTATGTCTGGCCAAGTTGAATTTTTATAATGCAACAAATTTTATATCTGTCGTAATGGATATAGTACCTATTGTGATAGATTGATTATCTGTTGGAATAGGTTGGTCATCTGTTGTGTTGACAGATTGATTATCTGTTGGAATAGGTTGGTCATCTATTGTGTTATGTAGATGTTCCTAGTCTGTCTGTCGCAACAGATATATGATCTGTTGCAACATATAATCTATCTGTTGCAACTGATCGATAATCTATTGAACCAAATCAAAAAAGTAAGAAGACCTATTATATAATTTCTAGTAGATGACCTACGTGTTGTATCTCATATTACAACATATGTCTAAATCTGTCTGATAAGCTTTGTTGTCTGTTGCAGAAGATGTACAATCTGTTGCGATATTTGAATTTAGTACTCCATTTCTATTAACATGTTCAAAAGTAAAAATTAAATTATATTCATAGATAGAATAAAATAAATCGAAGCCTTCGAAAATTACATGAAATAACTCAACAAATTAATAAAATGTAAAAAAAATTAATATGGGTACAAACGATCTACTCTACAAATAAATCAACAAGTTAAACCAAGGAGGATAGGTTATTACATTGACTGACTCAAGCTATAAAGATCTAATCAATATGGACAAGTTGTTCTTCATCTGGTGCTACGAAATTCGGCTTTAATCGTCGTGGATTTAACGTCGATTGTGTACGGTTTCTGAGCTTTCGTTTCTCCATATTTCCATAAAAGAGTAGCATATCTTTTGCGGAGTAATCCGGCATCAAGTCCATCATTTGGTACTTGTAATCCATCGCTCATATACTTGACGTAGGTGGCAACAAAAGGACCGCAATCCATGTGTTATAAAAAAACAGATAATCCATATCTTGCAGTACATGCAAGCATTGTGAAATTTGTGAAATGAAACTAAATCATGACACTTAACTTACAGGCTACCAATGGTTTGTTGAACAATTCCTTTAACATATTGTACATCAAATGGATTAGCCAATTTATCCCGGTATGCTTCAATCGTCAACCAATTATTACGAACCTTTTGGTCCAAAAAGCCACTCATATCAAGGTAAGTAGGCAATATTTTGGCCAGCTTTTGTATCTTAGACGACGGCCTAGAACGTCTCCTTCGCGACATCAAGTCATAAACTCGAATAAGCCTCTCTTTTAGAACGACGACAACCAACACCCAATGGAATTCATCACCACAATTGATTGGGATGTACAGTTCCTCAATCAAATTCCAAGGTAAGCCAGCTGGAATGCTAAAACCTTTGATGATGTTGATTAAGCATTTCTCATTTCGAGAAACTTTCGATTGTTGTTGACAATACCTATCGTAGGCATTATTGATGTAAACTTTGTACAAACAATTGCCTGTCGTGTATCTGTATTATTCTTGTATTTGAAACTTGGCCTTCTTTTAGAGGTAGTAAAAAATGATATCGATGTGCTGCATATATTATAAAACATTTCGTATTACGTGACAAAAAAATTAATACGCAGATGTAATCAAATAAAGTATTAATTAATAGTAATATGTATGTCATTTAAACCTCATCATTCCATCAAGTTTGGGGCTATGACATCAAATATAACCAATTCTTCATTTCGGGATGCGCAATAACAAAGTCGAACATATCAAAACCAAAACTCAATACGTTCACTTTGTAGCGCTCGTCATTTTATTTTCTGCATGATGATTTATATGTGTTAATGTCAGGTTCTTACAACAAGAATATAAACCAATATCAATTAAAATTTATGTACCTACCGGCATGATGCTTTAACAGCCCATCGACAATCCATTCTGAATAGTATCAACTGTGTTAGTTTTTTTGAAGCCTCTTCCGAGATGTTGAACCCTTTAAATGGGTAATTCTTTCATTCTCCCAAACTGACAGGCTCCACTTTTTCTTCTTCTTTGGAAGCAGTTGATAGATTATCAACTGTAATATTATGCTCTTCGATAGTAGCTTCTACTATGACATCCACCTGGAAAGCCAGAATTGTCAATGCTAAGTAGAGATATACAACAGATTGTACATCTATTGTAACAAATGAGTCTTATGTTGTATCAAACGGATTATATGTTTGTGACAAATTCAAATAGGTAAATCAGAGCAGCACAATAATTTTAAACAGATAACGAATTTGATGCAACAGGTTAGACAACAGTTGTAATAGATGTATATATTTATTTGATAATTTTCAACAGATGATACATCTGTTGAAACAGATATGTGTCTGTTTGTTTTTTGGAACAGATGATGTACATTCACCTTTTTCAGCTCATGTTGCTCTCCTGTGGCCCTTGCACACTGAACATCGGTGCAAGACAAAGACAGAGGGGCTGGAATCTTGCTTTTTTTAATGCTTGAGTATCTGGATATGAAATCCTCTTTGATGGAATGACACCCCTCTTAGATGTCATTTCCTTTATAGAAACAATTAGTGCATTAATAGCATTAATCACTCCATCGTGTTTCGCCTTGCAGTCTTGACATTTGCATGCAAAAAATTCGCTAAATGCGGCAAAATCTGGAGAAAAATCTGTACAACCATTATGATCATAATCATAATGGCTTGTTGTTTCAAAAACTGTAAGAAGAGCATCATTAGCCCCACCCTCCAAAATTATTTTTCTTGTGATAAAAACTGTAAGAGGAGCATTATTAGCCCCACCCTCCAAAATTATTTTTCTTGTGATGGTTGTTGCTCCAAATAATTCTATTTTTATTCCATCAACGACCTTAGGGTCCGATAAAGTTTGCACAGATCCTAAAGTAAGAAAAAATGGCATCTTCAACTCTCAGTTGGTTGGAACAAGACACGGATGGACAATCTAAAATAAATCAGTACATATATTAAGAATGATGATGAAATCATTTAATCATTAATTAAAACAAAAACTTGATTAGAATTGGACTTACTGCTTTCTTAGGGGCTTGAAAAGATCCAGAAATTTTGCATTTTTAATAGTTTTGGCCGATAACCATCTCAGAATTCTTGGACTGGAAACTTCTTCCTGGTAGTTCACTTGTTGTCTCAAATAAGGAATGACTTCAAATGCCCAAGCCTGTAAGATAATGTCAATAAATTAAAAGCATTATTGAATAAAAAAATGATGAATCATATCATGATAAAAGAAATATTTACCATAAAGGCCCATGAAAATCCATATAAGTTGACTGTTTTTGGCATTAATGGAGTCAAAAAATATTCAAAAATCATTTTAAAGCATTTAGAACTCCAAGGATAGCTGTTAAATGCCTCAAGATCCTCGAAGAGATTTATTAAACCGAGGCTTATGTTGTTGTTAACGTCTCTCGTCCAAATAATATTATGTACAAACCAAACCAAGCATAATGATTGCTTTTGCTTCTTTGAAAGTCCTTTAACTTTCAACGCTTCTATCAGATTTTTGTTTTTAAAGCTTGGACCAACAATGGACATCAGGTCTTCATGATCACTCGATTTGCCTTTGCCTTTTTTGGGTGTGCGGGGTGCTTTTTTGGGTCAGAGTAAGTATAACTTGAGAAGGAGAAGGAGGATAACATTTTAGTCCGATAACTATGGCAAACTCCTTCCAACCAAAACAAATAGGCATGCCACAGTAATTTATCCACACCTCATCTATCTTATCTTTGTTTTCATACATAAACCTGCGCTTGAGAAGATCATATACCATTTTCATATAGAAACGAGCATTGTTGTCCTCGGCAAATCAAGATATTATCCAAAGCAGTTTTCCCTAAAATAAGAATTCAATTTTTGTTCTCGAAGTATTTTTCTGAAAGCGTCGAAAGATTTTCCCATGACTGACTTAACCATGAGATCACCTGTTAAATCTATGGCACCATCACACTACATGATACGGGAGGGACAAGAGAAGGCTCAAAAACTACTCAAAACAGTCCACAAATTAACTAGAACCCGAGAAAAATTGCATAGAAAATAAAGATAGATAGAGAGACCAAGATTATTACAAGATTAAGAACCAAGTGTATTTCAACACTAACCCTTAATGAATGTAACAATCAAAACCACACTCTTACGGTGACCACCAAGGGAATAAACTCACCTTAAGATCTACCGTTTCCAAGCAAAGATCAATATTGACTTTTCCAAGCCCTATGCTAAGGATGGCTTTTCCAAGCCCTACAACTAAGGGTGTTACACTCTCAAAAGAGAGAAAATATGTATTTCAATTCTTCATCATTCAAAATCTACCAAGAAATGAGCTAAAATGACCTATTTATAGTGTATTACAAAAGAAGACAAAAAGACCACTTTGCCCTTAATGATAGGTGCGGCCATGGTGTGTAAATACACCATGTGTAATGTCCAAAATGCCCTTAATTAAGGTCCAAAATCGTGAGTCCTCAATCTTAAATGCTTCAAACAATGTTCCACACACGAGATTGCTTTAAGTTATGCTCAAAATGGGTCCTCCATGCATGTTATTGTATTCTTGAGGTGACCAAGTCTTGAGCCTCTATATGTTGGCCTCCAAAGATGTCATCAAAAGATAAGATGGCCATTTGTCTCGCATCATCCTCCCCTTCTTGAAAAGGATTCGACCTCGAATCCAAATCTTGAAAAACCGAAGAGAGGATAAATAAATACAAACTCCTCATGGCATAAGGGTTAGGGTTAGCATAACAAATCATCTCAACATGCCAAGGTTACACATATTTGAAATATAACCAAGAATCATTTGAAAGGAATAGTAAAAACTCAATAAAAGATGTACAAAGGATTTGGTTATAGGATACATCAAGAGTAACACTTTGCTTGTCATGTAGACCAAGCAGAAAGTTTGGTGCACCAACATCACCATTTCTAAATTTGGCACTGGGGTCAAATAGGAAAAGTGTCCATAGACACAGGTCTCGACAACACTTCCCTTTCCCGTGGTCTACACCCAAACTAAATGATATACTCTCTGCAATAACATACATATCATCCAAAACAAATAGAGAGTAGAGAAAGGTATCACTCAAATCAACTTCTACTAAGGTGCTCTCATGTGTGTACTCACTACTAGTTTCCCAATAATCACCATGAGTACTCTCAACAATGAAATCACACAAAGTAGAAGAAGAAGTAGCTTCCGCAACTACACATTCCTTACCCTTAAGAGTACTCTCATCTTCCAAGAAGAGATTTCCCTCTTTAGGAGGAATGTTGTCACACCATAGTGGGTTAGCATATAGGATATAGCTTCCAAGGCAAGCTATACCATTATTTTCACCACTAGGTTCATTAGGAGTGTTTAAATCATTTTCAAACAAGACATTATACCTAAAAAGAGTATGATCTACCTCACGGACAGATTTAGAACAAGCAAGTTCCTCACTCTCTAAATAATCAATATCAAGTTTCAAGGATGTTTCAAACACAATATTACCCCAAGAAGAGCTCTCGGGTTCATTCTCACTTTGTTGACCAGTATTTTCAAATACTTCACTCACTTAAGTCCTATTAAGCACATTACACACATACTCAAGTGGTGAACAGTTTTCACAAACAAGTTGATCAACACCCATTACATAAGATGATGTACTTTCATTCAACATATAGGCTTCAACACTAGGTGGACATAAATTGATCTCACAAGAGGAGTCAATTTCAGCATCAATAGGATCAAGTAGTATATCCACACTCACAATATGTACATCATCAATAAGAGGAAAGGAATCATTAGAATCATAAATAAGTAAGCTACTACTCACGCTTAATGGATTACTAGCCATACAATTATCATTCACATGCATTAAAATGTAAGAGTTAGCTATTTTACCTTGAAGATCTTGAGTAGACTCTTTCTTGCCGTGAGGTGAAGGTCCTCCATAAGCTTGGGCAGCAACTTTCTTTTGACATTGGTCGCCTTCGTTTGCCATGTTGGTACCTACACAAATGTCCATAGAAATAGAAGGACAACCAAAGTTAGCATGGTTTGGTGGTAATCCCCTCACTTCGCTCAACACAACCTCTCCTTTTTCCACTCTCGGATTACCACCTTTCACTCCCGTACTCCTCTCAATCTTTTGTCTCTCATAATAATTCGAATTAGAGTAGGTAGGAACTTCTTTTTGTGGCCCGGGTAGAATGCACATCTCGAGGCAATTTCCCCATTAGTCTCTTACAATATTAGGCTAATTTTACATATTTGGAACTTTATGTTGTGCAAACCAATCGGTGCCCAAGCTCACGTGACCATAGGTTATGGGAAAAATATCACACCACACCTCCTCATGGTAATTAAATTGGGAGAAGACAACTTTTACCCTCTCGGTAACCTTAAACTTGTCCAAGAAGTATGGAACAAGTAAAGGCTCACAAAATAACCCCAAATAATCAACCATGGATAGAAAAATGTAGTTTCTATAGTACCTATCATTTAACACAACGAGGCAGCCCGATATCCCATAAATGGTCACCTTTTCGGAGTGTACACTCCTTCTCGGATCAACATTGTAAAGCATATGAGTACCCCTCGGTTTTGGAGATGTATACCCTCTTCTTCTCATTGGACAACCTACACTATAGCTAGTATAAAAATTCACACTATATCGATCTTGATAAGAAGTACTACAAGGTGGAGAATATGAATCTTCACACTCTTCACGTGTACTCTCATCATATCTCTCATAAGGTTTGCGAACGAAAGGGTTATACCTAACACTAAATATAGGTTCGGAGTGGGGAGTGCAAGACTCCTCACATGTCCCAACTTCATCATAAGATCCATCATGAGGTCCTACATCATCTCCAAAGTCACCATAAGCACTAGACACTTCATTCACCCCATTTTCTCCCTTAAAACAGTAACATTCAAATCTGCCTATGTTTTGATCATGGCTATTTTTATAGCCTCCGCAATCTCCCTCAACTTCGTAGCCATAAAAACCCTCACTACAATCATAGTCTCCCATATTGTAGTCACAATAATTCCCGACTATCGAAGTCATGTTCCCCTTATATCACCCTTTAAAACTACAAAATGAACAAACAAGATTAGTAGTAAAGCTCCTCACCAACACTCGTATACACTCACCTTTGTGATTCTCACAATTGGAGCGGCGAATATTGAAAGTTGCTTATACTCTGATAGTCAATAGGATGTCAATTCTACTTGGCCAGAATAGATTCTTGTTTGATCGACTCAAGACACAAAAAATAAAATTTACTTACGAACTTGAAACAAAGAAGTTACTATGAGTTAAAAAAATGATAAAAGCACACAAATAACGAAGACACGAAGAAACAGATTCAATAATTAATCTACAACTAACTAGGTGATTACTAGTTGTTAATTAATTCTAGAATCAAGACATGAAACTAATGAAATAATAAGATGAAACTAAGAATCTAAAATTTTGAGCTCGAAAATATTGTGTGAACAATAGCAAAGTGATGATGTGGCAGCCACATATTGGTTCGGTTTTATCAAGTGGTTATTCTCAAATGTTCAAGTCTTGGTCAAAAATTAATTTGGATTGATGGAATTTATTTTAGGAGGGAAAATAAGTCTTGGGGCCTTTTTCAATTTTCAAGACTTGACTTTTTCTTGTACTTCTCCTTAAAACATGGGTCCTTAAATCATGGAAAAGTGGTTGAGAAGTGATATAAAGTCTTTTGGTGATTGGGGGTCTTTCAAGACTAACAAGTACATACACCTTTTTCCTTCACCTTTTAGGATCTAACATTCACTTTATGTTCTAACAATATATGAAGGAAAGTGAAGAACTTCAAGAACAACAACAACCACACCAAGAACTACAACAATAATCTTCAAGAACACCAATAATTTTCACACGGCCAACTCCAATCCACAATAAAAATATCTCCAACACTTGTCCAAGATAACTACAACTTCAACAAAATGGCTCTCAAGCCACCAAGTAACAACAATATCACATGGTAAACTTTAGAACATCAAGGAGAAACCACACGGCCAAATCAGTCCACGACAACAATGGTCAACAACAATGGGCCAAGCTTATGTTCACAATAACAACTTTCAACAAGTTCAAGCTCAAGTTTAGATCTAGACTCAAAGTCTTAGTGGACAAGAAAAATAACACTAGAAACAACAAAACAAACAAGAATACTACTAGATCTAGTCACACAACAAACAAATCTCGGACAAGACACAACAAGAACACAATTTTCGGCCAAGAACACAAAGGTGGCAGATTTGACTGTTTCTGAAATTTTCAGATTTCAATTTTTTTTGTGGTTTTCAAGGTCTCAAGCCCAAGATTGATCTTGTTAGAACAAAATCAAAGATGGCTTTGATAACAAATGATACGGGAAGGACAAGAGAAGGCTCAAAAACTACTCAAAATAGTCCACAAATTAACTAGAACCCGAGGAAAATTGCATAGAAAATAAAGATAGATAGTGAGACCAAGATTATTACAAGATTAAGAACCAAGTGTATTTCAACACTAACCCCTAATGAATGTAAAAATCAAAACCACACTCTTACGGTGACCACTAAGGGAATGAACTCACCTCAAGATCTACCGTTTCCAAGCAAAGGTCAATATTGGCTTTTCCAAGCCCTATGCTAAGGATGGCTTTTCCAAGACCTACAACTAAGGGTGTTACACTCTCAAAAGAGAGAAAATATATCTTTAAATTCTTCATCAATCAAAATCTACCAAGAAATGAGCTAAAATGACCTATTTATAGTGTATTACAAAAGAAGATAAAAAAACCACTTTGTCCTTAATTATAGGTGCATCCATGTTATGTAAATACACCATGTGTAGTGTCCAAAATGCCCTTAATTAAGGTCTAAAACCGTGAGTCCTCAATCTTAAATGCTCCAAGCAATCTTCCACACGCGAGATTGCTTTAAGTTATGCTCAGAATGGGTCCTCCATGCATGTTCTTGTATTCTCGAGATGACCAAGTCTTGAGCCTCTATATGTTGGCCTTCAAAGATGTCATCAAAAGATAAGATGGCCATTTGTCCTGTATCACTACATTTTTACAGGATAACGATCAATGCTGAAGGTTTTGACCAACTCTTCGGCGGAAGGGCTATTAGCGTTTGGATCATCTCTTTTAAAAGATTCCTCCTTCCCGTATTCATTATCTTCTGCTTCTAATTGAGATAACGCTTGCAAAGCAAGCTCATAAAGTGGTGAATGTAGCCGAGCTGCTGCACTTATTCCTTTACTTGGACTTGATTTGATTTTTTTCTTTCGGGAGCCATATTATCTTAAATTAATAGGAACATAACATAGATTATAATTGATTAATGCATAACAGTAATATAATAGTTCCAACAGACAACTAATCTGTTGCACCAAGTATGCTATCTGTTGCAACATATAACCGACATGTCGCAACGGATGAGTAATCTGTGGAAACCATAAAAATAGATCACTAATCTGTTACACCTGGTATTTTATCTGATGCAACCTATAACCGACCCGTTGCAATGGATGAGTAATTCGTGAGAACCATAAAAACAGATCACTAATCTGTTGCACCTGATATTTTATCTGATACAACATATAACCGACCCATTGCAATGGATGAGTAATCCGTTGGAAATCAAAAAAATAGATCACTAATTTGTTGCACCAGGTATGTTATCTATTACAACATATAACCGACCTGTTGCAACGGATGAATAAATCGTTGGAAAGAATAAAAATAGATCACTAAAGTGTTGCACCAAGTAGTTTATCTGTTGCAACATATAACCAAATTGTTGCAATAGATGAGTAATCCATTATAAATCATAAAAATAGATCGCTAATTTGTTGTATCAGATATGTTATCTGTTGCAACATATAACCGACCAATTGCGTGGATAAGTAAACCATTGGAAAGAATAAAAACAGTTACTAATTTGTTGTAAAATAAAGAGTAAACCGTTGGAAAGAATAAAAATAGATCACTAATCAGTTATCTATAGGATCAATGTTGTTTAGATTTCTTCCAAACAGAAGAGTGTCTGTCACAACAGATGAATGATCTGTTAGATTGTTCACCAATTGCATCAGATTTTCATAGTTGCATTAGATTTTTATCTACTGCATCAGATGTTTCATCTGTTAGATCAGATATTTCATCTGTTGCAATACCATTTTTACCAAGATAAACAACAAATCAATTCAGGAACACCAATAAACACACATACACATACACTAAGAACATCAACTGTGATCAAAAATCACCAATAAATTCGAATCAACAGTATGACAACAACAAGAAGAAATACCAAAAATTAGGGTTTTATTTAGTCCACATTTCAATACTAAAAGATTAGTTGGCTCAAGTTCCTCTGTTTCTTCATAATTTTTTACCTGTGAAAAAAGAAATGGGACGACGAAGAACTTGAAGTTCTTGTCGCCCAAGAAGTCTTCACGTCGATTGATGGTTGAAAGTCGAAAAGAAACTCGCCCGACTATTTGTCACCGGAGGTTGAAGGGAGAAATTTTGCAGAACTGTTGGTTGGGAGAGAGTTGAGAGAAGCTATCGAGAGAGGAAGTGGTTGATTAGATTGAAGAGGGGTGTGGGTTGGGTTGATTTGAATTTTTAAAAAGATTAGAAAGCTTTAAAAATATTAATCAAGTCCACAATTAACTTAATCAAGTTTTCTAATGATGTTTGATCCGTTAAGTTGGTCAATGTCACCAATCCTTCATTCAAGACTTAAAAGATACCTTTCCTTCAATTTTATCGTGATAGACATTGACAAGTTATAAAAATCATATAGTTCATAAGTGTCGACAATAATTAACAATAACCTATGAGAGTCATACATTGATGTTGTAGTCTTGCATCACTATGTTACGCTGATTTGATAACTTAGGAACCATTATTTATATTTTTATTAATATATATGACTTCTAATTAAGGAACTATATTAATTTTTATGTTTATATAAATTTAAACTACATATTTGAATAGTTTTTTTTTAAATATAGTTTGAAAATATTTCATTAGTGATAGTCAAAGCTCAAATTACTTTAGACATGATAGATATCGTCACAAAATAAAAATTATATAGTTCAAAAAAATTCGATATTGGCTAAACATCAATTCAAGAAAGTCACATAATAATGCTATGGTCTTGCGATCCTACGTACTTTAATTATTATATTTGTTAACTAGTGAATTAAAAATATAATTATTAACTGGTGAATTAAAAATATAATTATTAACTGGTGAATCATTAACTATATCTGTTATTAATATGAACTTTAACTATGTGATTTTATTTTTTATGTTTAAAAAAATCGAACAACATATTTAAATAATTTTAAAATATAATTAAAAAATATTTCTATAACGATTGTCTAAATTTAAAATTCTTTAGACATGATAGATATTAATACATTATAAAAATCATAGAGTTCATAATTTTTGACCCTAATAAACATCAACCCAAAATAATCACTCATTATAGCTATTAAACTAACCATTGTCATAATTTCTTAGTACTCTAAATAAAAATTAACTATGTCTACATTTAATTGTTTTCACATTTCTTCAATAATTTATTACGGCTATAAGCTGAGGTTACTATTGCTAAATTAACTTTTATCGTGTGAAAAATAATTTTTTTAACTTACACTAGGCATGTTGTAGGTGAAAATTAAAAAGAATTGAAAAATTGAATAACTGAAATTAAAGATAGGTAAAATTTATCTGCTATTACATAACATTGATTCTATCACATAAGAAAATTCAAACATAAACGTCATTTAACTTTAAAAATTGATATATTTGTGATATAAAAATATTCTATCTTTAAAATTTAGAACACAAAAATTATTTGACCACAATTTTTGTGTACTATTACAAAATAACAAATTAAAGGACATATAATAGCTATAATAGTGATTTTATGAAATTGATTTGAGACACATAATAAATACTAATTCTCATAGCACTTGATTAGGATAACCTTGTGTGAGACTTATTAAAATTTTACTTAGATTTGATATAATTAGTTAATCAAAGTTAATATAATTACTTATTTTTAAAAATTACATTTAAAATTTACAAGCTATAAAATTGGATCCAATCGTCGACAACTCTAATGACACTTCAAATACTCTATATGTGAGACAAGGTTATCAATTAATTTTAATCGTGTATATATATATATGTATGCTTAAGATACTGAAACAGCTCATTATTGGTATCAAATCAATAATAATTCATACAAGCTAAATCTTCTAATCGATAATTAAGTTAAAATTCAAAGTTTTAAATATTTCAATAGCAATACTAAAAATTCAAAGTACTTTAGTTATGATAGATATTAACATATTATAGAAATCACGAAAATTATACAATTCATAAGTGTCGACCCTAATTATGAAAATCAAACATACATATGTTATATAGGGGTGTACAGATCAAACCGTCAAGTCAAACCTAACCAACGAACCAAACCAAACCAAACCGAGAAAAAAAATTGACTTATGGTTTGGTTTGATTGGTTTGGCGTTAGAAAAAAAATCTGACCATTCTTGGTTTGGTTTGGTGTTAACCAAAAAAAAGTCAAACCGACATAATATATATATATATATATATATATATATATATATATATATATATATAATATTCGAACTTCTTTATACATAAAATATTAATTATAATCTACATTTTAATACTTTTTCAACTAGTTTTAGTAATTTTCAATAATTTGAAAGTAGATGTAGATATATATTTGAAAAAATACATAAAGTAGCATACTTAAGTATTAAATTATAAAAAATAACAAAACTTTTATCAAATTACATTGTGTAGCATATGTATTTGTATTTTTGTAGCAACAGTTTACAAAAATACAAAACACATATTGATCATAAGGGCAGTAAAAATTATATGTATTTATATTTTTATAGCAACAGTTTGCAAAATATAAAATACAACTTGGTATATTATGTAATTATGAAACTGTTGCTATGAAACTCATAATTGAGGGGATAAGTATGTTATTTCTGAATTTTTCCCTATATATATTTAGATTTGAGCCTTTAAGTTGTAATATTTGTCCATTAATTGCTAATTAAATTATCAAAAACTCAATATAAACTTAAAACCTAAACTTTTCACTCTTCATCTCACTTTTTTAGTTTCAAGAGAGTTTTTCGCTCCTCATTTTTTTATAATTATGATTTTTCATTAGCACATGAGTGAAAACATATTTGATCTAGTCTTCGATCACAATATAATTATAAAAACTAAAGATTATAAAAAAAAAACAAAAAACTCAAAAAACCTACTAAAATCTAAACCAAAAAAATCAATTTTATGCTGGTTTGATTTGGTTTATAGTTTTAATAAACCGACATGATTGGTTTGTTTTTTTTTTAATAAAAAACGAACCAACTCGATCTATGTACACTCCTAATGCTATATTATGAAAATCTTACACCTATAATTTCCGTAATATTATACCTATTTTTTAAACATTTAAAAAAATTATGTATAAAACAATTTTAAAGTGAAAGAATAAAAAATATTACATTTAAATAAAATTACAAATAACTTAAGTATTTAAAGTGAAAACAAATTATTACAAATAGTTGGTTTATCCTATTAAATAATTTGTATCATTTCATATCACACTCATTAGACACAAAAAATTATTTTATAAAATAAATAAATTATACATTTGCTAAATTTTTATTTTAAATTATTCCCAAATTAAAAATAAAATAAAAAAAATAATTTAGTCTCTTTCATCAATTTCTCTCCGAATTAAAAGGTGTCGCATGGATATTTAGCCTCTTTCAACATTTGATTTTTTTATTACTATTTTAGTTTTTGCTTTTAATCTTAATTTTTTATTTTACATTATTTATGTTCCATTTCCTTTCTTTTTATTTGTCAATCAATACTTCTTGTAATTTTATGTTATGCCACGTATTTTTATTATTATTTATTTATTTATTTATTTATTCATCTAGCATAACCGATTAACTACACTACTATTTTAATTATTGAATTAAAATAGAATTTTATTGTTGAACAAGGTTATAGATTCATATTTTCTTTTCTTTTGAATTAAATTACATGGGTCATAAAAAATTATCGAAAAACATGAATCAATTATTTTTATAATATTAGTTATAAATATATATATATATATATATATATATATATATATTTGTTTTTTAATATATTTTTTATAAATAATATATGTATCTTGAATATCAATTTAGTATCATTTATAAGGTTTAGTTGCTATCAAATACGAGTTTTACTTTAGACATGGTGGACATCAACACATTATAGAAATCATAAAACTCATATAGTTCATGTGTTGACATCTAGTTAACAACAATCCTAAAAAGTCTTCTGCTAATGTTGGGGGGGGGGGGGGGGGGGGGGGGGGGGCTCTCGTGTTACGCCGATTTGGTAACTTGCGAATTATCATTTATGTATGTTATTAATACGACCTCAAATTATTAATTATGTTTAAATTATTTTTTACTGTAGTGGTGTCCGAGCCAACTTGTAATAAATTTAAATAATATATTTAAATAATTTGAATAATAACAACAGTCAAAATTTCAAACACCCTTTAGACATAATAGACATCGGCACAATATAGAATCCTAAAAATTATACAATTCACATGTATTGACCCTAGTTAACAACTACTCGAGAGATCAAGACGCATTAATGTTGTAGCCTTAGATCCTTAGGTTATGCTGATTTGATAATTTGTGAATCATTACTGATAATTTTTATGAATATGTCCTTTAATTAAGTTATTTAATTAAATATTATATTTAAATTAATGTAAATTTTATTTCGATCATTTTTAAATATAATTTCAAAATATATCAATATCGACAGTCAAAATTCAAAATACTTTAAACATAGTAGACATCGGCATATTATAAAAATCGTATAGTTCATATATTTTGATCCTAGTTAACAGCAACTCATGAGAGTCATGCATTGATGTTGTCGTCTTACGTCCTTATGTAACGTCGATTTTATAATTTAAAAATTATAATTTATATTTGTTATTAATATGATATCTAATTAAGTAATACTATATTTAAATAAAATTTAAGCTATATATTTAGATAAATTTTAAATATAATTTAATATATTTCATTAACGGTAGTCAAAATTCAAATCGTTATACACATAATAGATATTGACACATTATAGAAATTGTGAACATTGACCTCTATATCAAGACACATTATTGTTGTATTTTGTACCTCTATATTACGGTAATTTGATAACTTGTGAATATTACGTATACGCACTATTAATATATCCTCTAATTAAATAGTTTTAATTAATTATTATATTTTAATAAATTTAAACTATATTTAAATAATTTATAAGTCTAATTTGAAAATATTTCAATAATGATAATCAAAATTTAAAATATTTTAGACATGATAAACATTGACACATTATAAAATCATATTTTCCATATTTGTTGAACCAAGTTAATGTTTTAAGAAAAACACTTTTATGATAAGCTTTAGAACGAAATGACTTTTATATAATAAATAAATAAATTTCTATGATAAATTCAAAATTTAGTTAACCACCAATGACTTTTATCCAAAAATATTTTAAAGAATTATGATCAAAATATAATAAAATTAGTTTTAAATTTTGATTAAAAAAGACTAAAGAGAAATTGAGGGAGAAGGACGAAAAGGGGGGGTGTGATTGGATAGAAGGTGAAATTAAGGTGGGTCTCCCATTTTAAAGTTAAATAAATATTCTTCTTTCATATTTAATGATAGTCATAATTTAATCAACATAAATTTTAGTTACATTTAACTTCTTGAATTTAGAAGATAGTAAAGATTTATTTATTTTTTTAAAGAAAAATGTTAATATAGTCTTTATACATTTATGGCCATTTTTGGGCTAAAAAATTATGGCAAAAGATATGTACTCTAATTAAATAATTTTATTAATTATTATATTTAAATATATATAAATTATATTTAAATTATATTTAAATAAATTTATAATTTTTTAAGTCTAATTTGAAAATATTTCAATATTAGCAATCAAAATTCAAAATACTTTAAATATAATAAACACTAACACATTATAAAAATTATATCGTTCATATTTATCAACCCTAGCTAATGTTTTACAAAAATGTGATAAACTTTAGAATTGAATGACTTTTATATAATAATAAACTTATTATTGTGATAAGTTCAAAATTAGTTAATCATAGATGAACTTTTTCTAAAATTATTTTAAAGGATTATGATCAATATATTAATAATCGTTGATGAACTTTTCTAAAAAATATTTAAAATAATTATGATCAGTGTAGTAACAAAACTAGTTTTAAATATTGATTTTAAAAAAAAAAAGACTAAATTGAAGATTGAGGGAGAAAGATAAAAATGCAGTGGATGAAGTTAGGTGGGTCCCACATACTAAAGTTAATTTAATAATTTTCCTTCATATTTAATGATAGTGATAAATACTTATCCCACATAAAGTTTAGTTGCATTTAATATTAAAAATTTACTTCTTTCTTTTTTATTTAAGGAAAAGGTTAGTATAGTTTTTGTACATTTATAACCATTTTATGACAAAAAAATTATGGCCATTTTGGAGCTCCCAATTGTGGTGATTGTTCGGATTGCATTTAAGTCCTTTTTCACAAATAAGTATCATTTTTCACTTTATTTAATACTATATTATATTGATTGATTGTTCATTAAGATAGGAACACGTTTGTTTCAATTCTACATCCTTATAGATAAACTTTTTCTTTTCTACCTATAATATAAATAACCTCCCTTCACCCATCTTTCAAAAAAAAAAAATACTCAGCAAAGTTGAAGTGAAAACAAATAGGCAAAATGCTCTTCTGAACTCCTAAACTATGTCAGTTTTGTAAGTTGGACACTTCTACTTACATGTTTGTTATCTGAACTCTTGAACCCATTAAAAATCAACTTTTTAAACCCTTTGTCGGTCTACTCAGTTGTGTGTGTTGCACAATCGCGGCCACGTCATTAATTTTGTGTAAAATAATTTCCACGTATGAAATGACGTGTGTAGAGTATAAATAGTAAAATTTGACCTAAAATTTAGATCATTTTAAGCCGTTTTCTTCACCTATCCTCTCTCCCTCTCATCCGAAACTGAAAATTAGCACAATTTTAGGGTAATTTAGGCCGATAGTTGTTGAAGCTTCTTGCAATCCTTGTAAGTATTTAACATTTTGGTGTAGTTGTAGTATGTAGTTGTTTATTCTGAAGCTTGTAGTCGATTAAATGGTGGTCCGTTCTACTGATTTTAGGATTTTTGAGATTACAAACTTTTTTCTGCAATTCTGGGTGTGATTTTGTTCTTTTTCATTTGTAGTGTTGTTGTAGGTAGTATTTGTAGTGATGATATGCCTTCAATGGCATATATCTGGTTTTTAAGGTAGAATTTTGGGTTTTCGAGTTTTTCCTAAACTGGAAAATTGAGATAAAAAATTTGGGGCTTTTGGTTTATTTGTAGTCTAATGCTCGTATTATGGCTATATATTGCAATTTTTATGCCTTCGATGACATTTTTTGTTATTTCGATTAAATTTTAAGGTTTTTTTGGTCAATTCAGAATTGGATCCAAAAATTTTGGGGCTTTTAATTTTTTTTGTTGTTTAATGCTCCTATTAAACGTGTGTATAACCTTTTTGTGCCTTCAATGGCATGTTTTGTTATTTCAATTACACTTTAGGGTTTTTTGGGTAAAATCAAAATTGTTGTTTTTATTCCTTAGTTTTTCCTTTAAAAATTAGGGCTTTGTGGATAATTTCCTAATGTATATGTTATGTTGTCATTGTACAGGTTTTGTAAATTAATGGATATAATTGTAACAATTCAATTCACCTATAGGGGTATCTTTTTGTCAAACCCTGATTTAAGGTATGCAAATAGAATTCGTATTCCTGATAAAATTAGAGTAGATGTTGATAAGCTTCATGTTATGTTATTTCATAACGTAGCAGCAGATTTAGATGTGAAAAAAATTAAAACCTTTTGGTGTAGAGTAAACAAAAAAGGCTATTATTACAAGTTAGAAAATAATATTGATGTTTTAAGCCTTATCAGTAGTTTAAAAAATAGAGATTTGGTTGATGTATATGTGGTTCACCAAATTAGTGAACCTATACTTGTTAATGATGATGTGACAGCCACTCCACCATTATTAGTACTTAGTAATGGGGATGTAGCAACCCCTTTTAAACCTGATAGGGCTGATGTGTCTTCATCCCATCCATTGGATATAAATGAAGATGAATATATAAATGAAAATCAGCCTCCTAGGGCAGAAAAAGGAAAAGCTAAGGTTTCTTGTGAAGACTTAGGTGAAGGTCAATTTAATGATTTCTCCACATACCATCTCCAAACATCTGATTCTGAATTAGATTTTGATTGGACTGATTCTGGTGGTGATTCACTTTATGATGTTGATGAAACATTGAAGAGTTGAGTGATTTTGATGAAGAGTTTCTTCAAGTTAGGAAGGCTAACATTAAAAAATAAGCAAAAGAAAAGGTTGATAAGGTGAATCTAGATGAGATACCATCTGGACCAGTAGGTATAGATGTTGATTTTGAGGATATTTATGAGAACAAGGGGGTTAGATATGAAGGTAAACTGGGTGGGGATGACCCTTATTTTGATAGTTCAGATCCGAGTAGTGACATTAGTGATGAAGTGGCAGATCCACTACCTAGAACTTCTTCTAGCAAGATCTACTTTAATAAAACTGCAAAGAAGGTATGTTTTTAGTTGTATATAGTTTTTTTAAATGTTATTGAGTTTAAAGAGGCACTGGAGAGTTACTCTATTCAAAAAGGTGTGAAACTTAAGTTGAAACCTAATGAGAAGGAAAGGGTAAGGGCTAAGTGTAAGCATAAGGGTTGTCCTTGGGTTGTTCTTGGAAGTGTTGATAACACAGGATTTTTTACTGTAAAAACTTACTTCCTTGTACACAAGTGTTGTAAAAGGACAAGAAATAAGATGTGCAACCCTTTGTGGATTAGTAAGCATTACAAGGATAGGATTATGAATGATCCATCAATAAAATTGCATCAGATTCAAGCACTTTTAAGAAAGGACTATGGGTTGTATGTTAGTAAAACAACCTGTAGAAGGGCAAAAATCAAAATTATAAATAAACATTTTGGTGATTTCGTTGAAGATTATTCTAAGTTGTATGACTATGCTGAACAGTTGAGGACCACTAATCTTGGTACTACTGTATCTATTAGAACATCCAAGAATGCAATTCCAGGAAAAGAGGTGTTTATGGCCATTTACATTTGTCTTGAGGCCTTAAAAAGTGGATGAAAAGAGGGCTGCATAAGAATAATTGGTTAGATTGTGTCTTTCTTAAGGGTGTATGTAAAGGTATCTTGTTGTCTTACATTTCCAAAGATGGAAATAATCAAATGTACCCTGTAGCATGGGTTGTGGTTGATAAAGAAACCAAGGACACATGGTCATGGTTTCTTAGGTGTATCAGCCATGATTTGGAACTTGAAGAAAATGGGGGTGAAGATTTGACAGTAATGTCTGATATGCAAAAGGTATGGCTGTTCATATGTTCATATTTTTCAGTTATTTATTAGTTTGCTGCAATGATGTCTTTAATATTTAACAACTGTTTTGCATATTTTGATAGAGTCTTCATTTGCACTTACTAATACACTGCCAAATGCTGAGCATAGATGGTGTGCTAGACATATATGGGCCAACTGGAAGCAAGTTTGGAGTGGTGAGAAAAGGAGGAAAAAATTCTGGCAGATTAGAAGGGCCCCATTTGAAATATACTTACAAAATAAACTTAATGAACTAAGTGAGTTGGGTGTTAGAATTGTGGAAGATTTGCTCAAGTACAACAAAGAGGCATGGTGTAGGGCCTGTAGGGCCTTTTTTAAGGAACATAGCATGTGTGATATGGTTGAGAACAACATGTGTGAGACTTTTAATAGTTGGATTTTAGTTGCTAGGTTCAAGACAATTATCACCATGCTGGAGGAAATAAGATGCAAAGTCATAAAAATAATGAATCAAATGAGAGATTTTTCTGAAAAATGGATCACTGATGTATCACCAATGGCTATGGAAGTTCTTACAGAGAATAGTGAATATCCAGCCAACTGTGAGGTGAGGTTTAATGGTGATATAGGTTTTGAGATTGGTGATCCACCTTATACACATATTGTTAATGTGAAGAGGAAGCAATGTAGTTATAGGTCATAACAACTAAAGGAAATTTCTTGTGCACATGCAATTGCTGCAATGCGTTATAAGGGATAGAATGTGGAGTCATTTGTTGATCACTGGTATCAAAGGGAAATATACCTGAAGGCATATGATAAGTATATTCAACCAATGACAAATATTAACATATGGCCAAGAAGTACAAGACCACCAATTGAGCCACCTGAGATTACTCCCATGCCAAGAAGGCCAGGTAAAAATAGAAAGAAAGCTAAGGATGAAGCTGTTAAGAAGAAGTTTGGAAAGGCTACAAAAAAGGGAAGAAAGGTGACATGTTCTGTGTGCAAATGTATTGGACACAAAAAGAAAGGATGTCCAACTTTGGTAAGCTAAATCTTTTCTTATTGATGAATTTTACTCTTTTTGAATATTTTTTGACCTTTCCATATTCTTTTTGTAGAAAAAAAATTTCAGTAGTAGCTGTGGTAGTCAACCAATTGTGCAAGTCAGCATTAGTATTGCAGCTGTTGCTGCTGTGAGAGATGCAAATGCTTCAACAGCTGCTGAAGAGATGCCTGTAAATGCTAAATCAAGCAACAAAAGGCCTGCAGAAAGGCCTTTAAATGCTCACAGTGCGCCAAGATATTCAAGAAGGCTTGCAAATGCTCACAGTGCACCAACAACGGTGGGTACTATTGCTACACAATCTACAACTTAGCAGTCTACTAGTGGTATTGGTGCCCAAAAAAGGAAGACTAGTACAACTTTGAGAGGTGGTGCAAATCTGGCATATAAAATACCAAGGCAAAAGAAGGCAAAAGAAGTAGGTTTTGGTGTGTTGTTTGGACCAAGTGGCAGTGTGGTAGAGAGGGTAAGTTTCATACAATGTACTTTACATTTAACTGATTTTAATTAGTGCATGAATAACTATTTTTTTTTTATTTTTACAGTCTGAAAATACTGATAAAGTTGCATAGTCCAACACTTATTAGTTCAGTTCCAACCAATATTGACTTGGGTTTCAAACCAAATGGACTAAGGTGAAAAGGTGGAGCTGCAGTAACTCAAAGACAGCTACAACAACAGAGTAACAAAAGATCAAAGGCAAAATCATCTACAACCACTCAAGCCACGTCAAGCACTCAAGCCAACAAGAATCAGTCCACAACAAGCCCTGAAGGAACACATTAGTGTAATTCTCTTTCTGTATTGATCCCAAGTGTTGTTAAGACAATTTTTTAAGACATGGTTCATTTCTCATTTAAGATGTTGTTAAGACAAGCATTTTCATGTCAACTCTTGTTAAGACATTATATATATTGCACATTTCTATGTTGGCAATGGTGTTTATCATTAAATTTTAATTTCATTTCATTGTACATACCAACTACATAGATTAAGTCATCTTAAATAATACAACAAATAGAAACCAGATGACAACAATAATGATAACAGTGATATCAATTCTAATGCTTGGTCTTTCAAGTCTTCCGTGCCTTCCATATCTTTCCAGTCCTTGTTGTCTTCATTACCTTTGATGTCTACCTTTATATTGTTCATTTTCATCGGCCCATCGAAAGAATCCATAACCAGTACTAACCTGATATTTTTGACAGCCCCAAAACATTCTTTCGGGATTGGTTGGTGTTCTTGACATCTTAAGTTCCGCGTAATATCCACAGTAACAAATTCGAACTGTCATGGTGTTGCAAAAAATTACATAAAAAATTAAATTTCCAATTTACAAGCATAGCAGGAAAAAAAATTAAAGTACAAGAACTTGGAGAGAGAAAAAATGTAGAAGAAGGGATGAAAATAAAGTTGTTGGAAGAAATGAGGAAGAAGGAGTATTTAGGTAGCATTTATAGTGCACTTTTTGACCGTTGGGGTCCTTTATTAATTGGCTAACGTGCGGCTGGAGTGTAAAACACACGCTCCTATGTGGTCCCAGCCACATAGGATGCCACATCAAAAAATTGTGTTTAAAAAGCTGTTTTGTAATAGGTTCAGATGACAAACATGTAAGTAAAAGTGTCCAACTTACAAAACTGATATAGTACAGGGTCCAGCATTTTCCCAAACAAATATAGAAACAGCTCTTTGTATAAAGGTAAATTTTAAAGAACCTCCTTGTTTGTGTACTCTTTTTATGGTTTTAAGTATTTATATTTGAAATTCACTTACCCCACATTTTATATTTTGCATTTGTTGTATGGTACAAAAACTTGGTCAGAAAGTGGAGAGTTTTTAGTTCTTTTTTTATTTTTTGGGCCGTGAAATTGTACCATTCCTTCATTTTAATTTTTGTTTTAACAACACTTTGTCTTTGTTTAATTTTTACATGTCAATATTAACCTCAAGAAAGTGTCAAGTTATTTTTATGTTGTAAGCATTCGGTATCTGAAATTCACTAATCCGACATGTTCGATTTGCGTGTGTTGTGGGCAACAAAATCTTGGTCAAAAAGTGAAGAGCCAACCTTAAAAATAAAATTAAAAAAAATACATGGTCCTGAAATTCTACCATTCCTTCATTTCAAGTTCTCTTTGAACAACATTAATACCTCTGTTTAATATTTACATGTTAATATTTAATTCAAGAAATTGTTTAAGCTTCATCATCATCTTTCTAATGGTTTGTGGAGCTTGTTGGGATATCCGATTGTCATAATTTGGATACTTGGCGTTTCATTTTTAGGTGTTTGGTATTGAAATCAATTGGTTCAATTTTTAATGTTTAACTTGGTTATACATCACTCTTTCGAGACCTCACTTGTGATTTACACTTGATGTATTCTTCTTGTAATATGGTTAATATATGGTACAGAATGTTGAAAAATCAAGTCATATACTTTTTAATTTAGGAGTTTTACACTATATGGCCGTTGTTCTTGAAAGAAATAGTCAAGGGGAATTTTGGACAATTCATACATTTAGCACAACTTTATTGCGCTCGGGCCACTCTTCGGAGGATTTTTTTTTTTTTTTATGATTTATTCAACTTAAGCCTGTCAGACGGGTCGAGCTGACCCGGCCCAACCCACTTACAAAAATCGACCCGGTTTGACCCGATCCAGTCAGCCCACGGGCTGTAGGATACTGGGTCCCGGACAGGTTTATTTTTTGGTTGGGCCCGATTAATCTAGCCGGGACCAAGCCTGATCAGGGTCCGCCGATAAATCGGTCCGGCCCGATTAAGCTTTTTTTTAAAAAATCACTGATTTAATTATAACTTAATTTTAATATATTATTAATTTACTATCAAGTATTATTAATTTATATATGTGTATATATATCTTCTATAGACGTATATATTTAACGTATATATGTGTATATATTTTATAAATTAAGATATAACTATATATATAAATATATATTGTAGTATATTTTATTTAAAGTAGTACATATATATCGAATGATACGTGTATATGTGTATATATCTTCTATAGAAGTGTAAATCTAATGTATACATGTGTATATGTTTTATAAATTAGAATATAACTATATATATTCTAGTATATATTTGTATATATCTTCTATACACGTATATATTTAATGTATACATGTGCATATGTTTTATAAATTAGTATATTATATATATATATATATATATATATATATATATATATATACATATTGTAGTATATATATATATTGTAATATATTTTATTTAAACTAGTACATATTTATTGAATAGTGCGTATATATGTGTATATATCTTCTATAGACGTATATATTTAACGAATACATGTATATATGTTTTATAAATTGGTATATCACTATATATATATATATATATATATATATATATATATATTGTAGTACATATATATTGAATGGTGCATCTATATGTCTATATATCTTCTATAGACGTATAAATTTAACGTATACATGTGTCTATGTTTTATAAATTAGTTTATAACTCTCTCTCTCTCTCTCTCTCTCTCTCTCTCTATATATATATATATATATTTTAATATATGTTTTACTTAATATACTACATATGTATTGAATGTTGCGTATATTTGTGTATATATCTTTTATAGACGTGTATATTTAATGTATATATGTCTATATGTTTTATAAATTAGTATATAACTATATATATATTGTAGTATATATATATATATTGTTGTATATGTTTTACTTAATGTAGTACATATATGTTGAATGCTGCGTATACTTGTATATATATCTTCTATGTATGTGTATATTTAATGTATACATGTATATATGTTTTATAAATTAGTATATAACTATATATATATTGTAGTATATACATTTATTGTAGTATAAGTTTTACTTAAAGTAGTACATATATATTGAATGATGCATATAGTTGTGTATATATCTTCTATAGATGTGTATATTTAGCGTATACTTGGGTATATGTTTTATAAAAGTATATGACTATATATATTGTAGTATATACGTGTATATATCTTCTATAGACGTGTATATTTAATGTATACATGTGTATATGTTATATAATTTAGTATATAACTATATATATATATTGTAGTATATCTTTTAGTTAAAGTAGTACACACATATTGCATGGTGCGTATATTTGTGTATATATCTTCTATAGACGTGTATATTTAATGTATACATGTGTATATGTTATATAAATTAATATATAACTATATATATATATATTGTAGTATATGTTTAACACAAAGTAGTACATATATATTGCATGGTGCGTATATTTGTGTATATATCTTCTATAGACTGTATATTTAATGTATACATGTGTATATATATATATATATATATATATTGTAGTATGTGTTTTACTTAATGTAGTACATATATATTGAATGGTGTATATATTTATGTACATATCTTCTAAAGACGTGTATATTTAACATATACATGTGTATATGTTTTATAAATTAGTTTATATCTATATATATATATATATATTGTAGCATATGTTTTACTTAATGTACTACATATGTATTGAATGGTGCGTATATTTGTGTATATATCTTTTATAGACGTGCATATTTAATGTATATATGTCTATATGTTTTATAAATTAGTATATAACTATATATATATTGTAATATATATATATATATATATATATATATATATATATATATATATAAATATATATTGTTGTATATGTTTTACTTAATGTAGTACATATATGTTGAATGCTGCGTATATTTGTATATATATATCTTCTATGTATGTGTATATGTTTTATAAATTATAATATAACTATATATATATATTGTAGTATATACATATATTGTAGTATATGTTTTACTTAAAGTAGTACATATATTTATTGAATGATGCGTATAGTTGTGTATATATCTTCTATAGACGTGTATATTAATTGTATACATGTATATATGTTTTATAAATCAGTATATAATTATATATATTCTAGTATATATGTGTATATATCTTCTATAGACGTGTATATTTAATGTATACATGTGTATATGTTTTATAAATTAGTATATAACTATATATATTCTAGTATATATGTGTATATACCTTCTATATACGTATATATTTAATGTATACATGTGTATATGTTATATAAATTAGTATATAACTATATATATATTGTAGTATATCTTTTAGTTAAAGTAGTACATATATATTGCATTGTGCGTATATTTGTGTATATATCTTCTATAGACGTGTATATTCAATGTATACATGTGTATATGTTATATAAATTAGTATATAACTATATATATATATATATTGTAGTATATGTTTTACTTAAAATAGTACATATATATTGCATGGTGCGTATATTTGTGTATATATCTTCTATAGACGTGTATATTTAACATATACATGTATATATGTTTTAACAATTAGTATATAACTATATATATATATATATATATATATATATATATATATATATATATTTTAGTGTATATATATATTTTAGTATTTGTTATACTTAAAGTAGTACATATATATTGAATGGTGTGTATATATATCTTCTATAGACGTGCATATTTAATGTATACATGTGTATATGTTTTATGAATTAGTATATAACTATATATATATATATATTGAAGTATATACATATAGTGTAGTATATGTTTTACTTAAAGTAGTACATATATATTGAATGGTGCGCATATTTGTGTATATATCTTCTATAGACGTGTATATTTACCATATACATGTGTAAAGGTTTTATAAATTAGTATATAACCACATATATATTGTTGTATATATATATATATATATATGTATATTATAGTATATGTTTTACTTAAAGTAGTAGATATATATTAAATGGTGTATATATTTGTGTATATATCTTCTATAGACGCATATATTTAATGTATACATGTGTATATGTTTTATAAATTAGTATATAACTATATATATTGTAGTTTTTATGTGATATATCTTCTATAGACGTATATATTTAATGTATACATGTGTATATGTTTTATAAATTAGTATATA
>NC_061116.1:31872013-31872885 GCF_002878395.1 Capsicum annuum
ATATATATATATATATATATATATATTGTAGTATATGTTTTACTTAAAGTAGTACATATATATTGAATAGTGCATATATTTGTGTATATATTTTCTATAGACATGTATATTTAATTTATACATGTTTATATGTTTTATAAATTTGTATAAAACTATATATATTGTAGTATATATGCATATATATCTTCTATAGACCTATGTATTTAATGTATACATGTGTATATGTTATATAAATTAGTATATAACTCTATATATATTGTAGAATTTGTTTTACTTAATGTAGTACATATATATTGAATGGTACGTATATTTGTGTATATATCTTCTATAAATGTGTATATTTAATGTATGAATGTGTATATGTTTTACTTAAAGTAGTACTATATATTGAATGATGCGTATATTTGTGTATATTTCTTCTGTTGACGTGTAAATTTAACGTATACATGTGTATATATTTTATAAATTAGTAGTATGTAACTATATATATTGTAGTATATATGTGTATATATTTTCTATAGACGTATATATTTAACATATAAATGTGTATATGTTATATAAATTAGTTTCTAGCTATATATATATTGTAGTATATATATATATATATTGTAGTGTATGTTTTACTTAATGTAGTACATATATATTGAATGGTGCGTATATTTGTGTATATATTTTTTTATAAATTAGTATTTAACTCTATATATTTTAGTATATATAAGTATATATCTTCCATAGACGTATATATTTAATGTATTCATGTATAAATGTTTTATAAATTAGTGTATAACTATATATATATTGTAGTATATATATATATATATATATATATATATATACTACAATATATATATAGTTATACACTAATTTATAAA
>NC_061116.1:31875885-31941862 GCF_002878395.1 Capsicum annuum
TGTATATGTTTTATAAATTAGTATATGACTCTATATATATACTTATATATATTGTAGTATATATATGTTGTAGTATATGTTTTTTTTAAAGTAGTACGCATAGTCGTATATATTGAATGTTACGTATATATGCGTAATTGTGTATATGTGTATATATTTTTTAAATTTTAATGTAGTATATACTATATATATAGTTTATATATATTTTTTAACGTATTTAAAATGTATATAGGTGGGTATATGTAGTGTATATTGTAATTTTTTTAAAAAAAATTTTGATCGTTTTTTTAATCGGGTTTAGGTGGGTTAGATCGGGTTGGGTTAAGTGGGCCGGGTCAGGGTTGTTTTTAAATTTTTACTGTTTAACCTGGAACCGGCCCAACCCACTTAACCCCAACTCGGCCCGTCCTAGTCCACAAACCGATTAATTTTAACCGGCCGGTTCTGGGTTGACCCGATCCGGCCCACTTAACACCCTTAATTCAACTTATTGAGTTAGAAACTTAGACCCGACTTCCAAATCTGACTTGGCATTTGACTCCTGATCTCGTCGCCAAACCCTACTAGCAACTCCAACCCTGAATCTTAACCCTGAATGAGGCACTAGACCGAGGATTCAACCTTAATTTAAGATTCAACCCTTGATTTTGACCCCAATTCGATTCTTGATTGTTGACACCGACCACAACGTCGATTTGAAATTTCAACTCCAAACTCAGGACCCCGACTTTGATCCCGACCCGACTCCCTCCCCAACATAGAACCCAGACCCCAAATCGAGACTCAAAACCTAGGATTCGACCTTGACTCGACATCCCAACCCCACTTCCGACCCTAACCCTAACTCGACTCCACATTCTCGACCCCGACATGGGACTCGACTTCTAATCTCAACCTTGATGGGCGATCTGGGTCCCTTTCCTACCTTGACCCAGGTTTAGATTTCCAACTCAGGTCCCTAATTCCAATACTGATACTCGAGCCCCACATAGGATACAATCTCGATTAAAGACCCGATTCCAACTCTCGAACCTAATGTGGACTCGCATCCCAGCCTCGACCCTAAATCAGGTCTCGACTACCGACCTCAACTCCGAACCTAACTTTCGACCCCGATCCAAGTTCCGACTCTCCATCCTAACTCTTGACCTCGGTGTTGACTTGGGACCCCGACCCCGATTGAAGTCTGAGTCGAGGGTTGGGAGTTTGACCCGAGTTGAGGTCGAGGTAGGGGTTGGGAGTCTAGGTTTAAAATTATTTTGATAAAACGGTCAAATATATCGAAAGAACTTATAGCCCGTTTGGCCAAACTTTTTTTTTTTTTTCTAAAAGTGTTTAATTTTTCTCAAAAGTGCTTATATTAAAAAATTGAGGTGTATGGTCAAATTTTTGGGAGAAAATAAGTGCTTCTAGAGAGTAGCAGAATTAGTTTTTCATAAGCTAAAAAAAGTAGCTTCTCTCCGAAAGCACATTTGAGGAAAATATACTTAAAAACACTTTTAAAAGCTAGACCAAATACTAATTGCTGCTCAAAAATATTTTTCTTTTTAAATTTATTGAGCAAATACAAACCGCTTCTCACCAAAAAATACTTTTTTAAAAAGCTCTTTTACAAAAACCACTTTTCAAAATAAACTGATTTGGGCAAACAGTTTATTAATATTCCTAAAATTGTACCATTACTTCATGTTTAACTTCTATTTGTGTTTTTCCCTGAGATGTTAATCCTCTATAATAATGTGAACACTGCATGTGTCGGCCACTAAGATATGTTTTCTATTCTGAATCTGATTTTTTAAAACTATATATTATAATTCTTTTCTTAACGACCTTTCATTTCACACTGCACTTTAATTGCTGAAAAATTCTGGTTAAGTTAGATTATATATAGTCTGTGTGAAATATCTCAAAAGAGTTTGCTTTATTCTTTTGTTCCTTTATTCTGTAGCCAATCTAAGTTAAGAGTCGGTTAATTCTGCTCTTTATGTATGTGCAATAAAGTAATTCAAATTTAGAGTCAGCGAATATTGCTATTCATACGTGTGACAATTTTCACGCATATATGTAAAATTGAGAATTGGCACGAGTAATTTTAGTAAAATTACAAAGTAGATACCATTATACTCATATAGTTTGTTAGTAAAATGCGCACATATAGTTTGTTTGGTCAAACATGCCATGTGGCAAATGTAGAGTTGAAAGTATGAATATAACAGATCTCAGTAATTTTGATTCAAATTTTATAAAGTGCTGAAATCTAAAATTCATAAATTTCATAGATCTTGATACAGCCCAGTGGCAAATGTAGAGTTAAAAGGTATGAATGTAAGCAGAATACAGTAACTTTTCTGAATCTGATTCTGTTCTTTCCTCACTATAAATTATGAAATGATGCATTGTTCTTTTTTGATTTCCATTCTACATAGGGTTGTTGACACCAATGGGATCTCTTGGAGTGGATTTTGTTCCTCCCAATGAAGAAATGGAAATGGAATTTGACTCAAGTGCATTTCCTCCATTTAAGTTATCTGAAATTAGAGCTGCAATTCCAAAGCATTGTTGGGTGAAAAATCCATGGAAATCCCTAAGTTATGTTCTTAGAGATATTGTTATAGTTTTTGCATTGATAGCCATGGCCATTTTCTTGGATAGTTGGAAATTTTGGCCAATTTATTGGGTTTTACAGGGTACTATGTTTTGGGCTATCTTTGTTCTTGGTCATGATTGGTATGTTAACTACATTTTAAAAAAATAAAAAATACTTATATTATTGTTTTAGCTCATGTATCATTTGTTTATGTTTTGTGACATGTTTTTTTCTTTTTTTTTGCAGTGGTCATGGAAGTTTTTCTGACAGTGCACTTTTAAATAGTGTGGTTGGACACTTTCTTCATTCTTCTATTCTGGTACCCTATCATGGATGGTTGGTTACTTGGTTCTCTTTCAATCATCTCCAAAATTTTATCATTCACATTTTTGTTTTTAGAATGATTTCTGTTAGTGTCTGTTATTTCTTCTACCTCAATTATTGTATTGTTTTGTTATAGTTTTCGATTACTATATGTTATTTTGGTTATTGTTAGCTGTTTCTCGTACCTCTATTACTTTTTTGTCGAGATTGCTTTGGACTATACATTTTTTGAGCTGATGATCCATCGAAAACGTCATCTCTATTTTAGAGGTAAGGATAAGGTCCGACGTGCACTTTGTCCCTCCATAGACACTTCTTGTAAGATTATACTAGATATGTTATTGTATTTGCTCTCTTAAGGTAAAAAAGAATTAAAAAAATAATCTGAGGAATTAAGCTTTTGCTTTACTTAAGTTTACAATGGACCACTTAAGTCTATAGTTGGGGGAGCCTTAAAAAATCAGTGTCTTAACTTAAATGTCACCCATGACTTCAATCAGGCTGGAATGCTAGAGTCTATCGTTGGTGGGGCCTTAAAAGAATCCTAACTTTTCCTTATATTTTTGTCAAAAGTTATTTTCATGATTTGAATCGATGACCTTTTCTCGTCATGTGACGACGATTATTGTCCGATGGTATGTGTTTTAGACTAAAGTTTATTTCCAAAAAAAAAAATATTGCAGGAGAATTAGCCACAAAACTCACCATCAAAATCATGGAAATGTTGAAGCTGATGAATCTTGGGTGCCGGTAATATTTTTAAGATAAACATTTAAAATATTATATGATATCTATAATTATATAGTTTTTTGTATTTACAAAAATTCCTTTTCTTATAAATTATTTTCTTGCAGATGCCAGAAAAGCTATACAAGGAACTGGATTTTGCAACAAAACTTTTTAGATTCAAGATTCCTTTTCCCCTGGTGGCATACCCATTGTACTTGGTAATAATATCGTTAATGATTTTCCATATATAATTGTAATTTAGAAAAACAATCCAGAATTTGTGTTTACGAATATATTTGAGGTAAGGATAAGGTCTATGTATACTCTACCATCCCCAAATATCACTTTGTGAAATGATTTTGAAGTGGTCGTAAATATATTTGGTGATGCAGATAAGGAGAAGTCCAGGGAAAAGAGGCTCCCATTTTAATCCATACAGTGATTTGTTTCAACCTCATGAGAGAAAACTTGTGGTAACATCAACATTGTGTTGGACGCTCATGGTTGCTTCCCTCTTCTATCTCTACGCGGTCATTGGCTCTCTCCAATTGCTTAAGCTTTACGGAGTTCCTTCTATGGTCAGTCATGATTTTTTTTTCTCAATACTTTGGTACACGAAATAATTTATATTTTTTTGTTGAACCTTTTGTCGTCTCTTTCAAACAAATTAAGTTTCATGGGGTTTTCGAGTGGAAATAATGCTAGCTATGGGTAGGAAGCAGATTGCTGAATCTTTTGTTGTCTCTTTCAAACAAATTAAGTTTCATGGGGTTTTCGAGTGGAGATAATGCTACCTATTGTTAACATTGTCCCAGGCCCAAGTTTTACACGGAGCCCATTTGAGACTACTGTACCCGAGCCCACTTAATTTTCTTTATCAGCATTTCATATTTTTAGTTGTAAATATAAAAGGACCATAAATGCTTCTAGAGACAGAATAATAAGAAAGTCTCTGATATTTTTCTCTCTCTTCGTCTCTATAGCTCTAGGGTTTTCTCCATTGTTTTCAATGGTGATCTCAGCTGTGTGAGCTTTAACATGGTATTAGAGCAGGGATTCGTGATCCTCTCTCTCTCCTCTATCTTTCGATACTACCCTTGACCGATTTTGTTGCCTTGGTCTCTTGCGATTTTTGAGTTTTGTAGCAAAAAATTTAGGGTTTTTTCCATCAGCAGTCATTACATTTCAAGGCCTTGCTTCTTCAGGTCGCGAAAAAGGCGGTAATCGTTTTTTTGTTACGACTTACATCATCAATAGAGAATGTTCACATTTATTTTTTAATCTCATTTGTGGATTGTGATCTTATAGTTTATGTAATTTTGGCTGGATCTGACTTGATATTTCAGTATTTAGAAGTTGTGCTCCTATAGTTCATGTAAAACTATTATTTTCTGCATTTTGTTCATCTTACCTCTGTGTTTTCATAGTATATGTCCAAATTTGCTGTATTTTAGTGGTACATGTACATTTTGTTTTAGTTTCATAGACTATATGTCGACGAGTACTGCAATTAGTACTGAGGGTTTCGATGAGTTCTCTGTTTCTCCAACTCACCCTCTGTACCTTCATCCTTCGGATAATCTCGGGACTTACTTGTTTTCTCCACCATTGATAGGACTGGTTTTGTGGTTTGGAGAAAGAACATGATGATTGCCTTGTCCTCTAAGAACAAACTAGGTTTGGTTACTGGGGATTTGGCTAAGCCTGCCCCCAATTCACCCTACTTTCCTTTCTATGAATGCTGTAACAATATGGTGATAGGTTGGATCACCAATTCTCTTTCCACTGACCTGTCCACCAGTGTTATGAGTTTTGACTCTGCTAAGGACATCTGGTCGGATATCAATGAAAAGTTTGGTCAATCTAATGGGACTAAGTACATACAAATCCAGAAATAGATTAATTTAACCATTCAAGGTCTTCAAACATTGCATCCTATTTTACTAGGTTGCGTGCCCTTTGGGATGAACTCAGTACATCTTATGTTGGTCCTGTATGTACTTATGGAGCCTTAGGAAAATTCATGGAACAACAAAAATTGTTTCAGTTCCTTAGTAGGTTAAATGATGAATATTCTCTATGTAAGAACAATTTACTGATGTTGCCCACTCTTCCCTCCCTTAGCAGCTCTTATGCTATGTTATAACATGTTGAGAAACAACTGGAATCATTGACCCCAATTCCTAGTTTCTCCAATGACTCAGCTGCCTTCAATGCAATCTCTCCCAACAGCTCATCTGGTCGTGGGTTTACTCAAAGGTTTCAATTTGATCCTAAGAAATCCTCAATGATAAATGATGCTAGGAGAATCTATTCTGATGTCAGGAGGACCCCCTTTCCAAACATTGGTTCTTCCACCCTTGTTTGTAAATACTGCAAGAAATCTGATCATTTAATTGACAAGTGTTACAAACTTCATGGCTTCCCTTCAGATTTCAAGTTTACAAAAGGAAGAAAGTCTGCATCTCTTGTTCAATCTGAAACCCCAAGTGCTGATCTTTCAACCTCCTATGTGAAACTTGATGATGGGGATTACAGATTAACTAAGGACCAGTTCAAGCATTATCAACACCTGCAGTATCTACACAACTCTTCTCCTTGTAGTCATACTATTTCTACTCCTTCATCTGAAGAGTTTGCAAATTATGCAAGTGTGGTTAATGATCCCAATATCATTACCACTGCTTTTCATGCATCTGTAGAAGCTACTCTAGGTGTAAATCCTTGGATAATTGATTCTGGAGAAACTAATCACATGACTCCATATAAGCATCTTCTCCATGATCTTACCCTTTTAGTCCCACCTCTTTTAATCAGTCTTCCTAATGAGTATAAAGTCAAAGTCTTGTCTACTGGTTCTTTATATTTGGCACCAGACATGACCTTGCATAATGTACTCTTAGTCCTTTTTTTTCATTTCAACCTCATTTTCATACATAAACTACTTTCTCAATTTTATTGTACTGCTATTTTCACCAACTCTAACTGCATATTACAGGGCTCTTCTCTGAAGAAGCAGTTGGAAATTGGTAAAGCTGCAGATAGATTGTACTATTTTACTTCTGCAAATTCCCTTTTCTTATCTATCTCCTCTAGTGTTTTAGAATCTGTTACTTGTAGTTCATCCATGTATCATTCTGTTTCTCCTAGTTTGAATCAAAATGATTTGTTTTGACATCAAAGACTTAGTCATGTTCCTTATCATAAAATGAAGTCTGTTTATTTCTTATCTGGTAAGATATCTCCTACTCAATATTTTGTGTGTGATATTTGTCCTAAGGTTAGGCAACATCGACTCTCCTTCTAACCTAGTTCTACTCAATCTTCTTTCCCTTTCCAGCTTGTCCACGTTGATATTTGGGGTCCTTATCACATTCAAAAATATAATGGTTTTAAATATTTCTTAACTCTAGTTGATGATTTTATAAGGGTTATTTGGACTCACTTATTGTCTTCTAAGTCTGGTGTTTCTCCTGTCATTAAAGCCTTTGTTGTCATGGTCAAAGTCCACTTTCATACCTCTATTTAAGTTTTTAGTTTAGATAATGCTTTTCAGTTGGGACAAAGTTTTGATCTCCAGTCCTTCTTTTCACTTCATGGGATTCTTCACCAAACCAACATCCCTCACACTCCTCAGCAAAATGATGTTATAGAAAAAAAAAACACAAACATCTCTTAGAGGTTTCCAGGGCTCTACTTTTTCAGTCCAAACTCCCTTTAAAATATTGGGGTGAGTGTGTCTTGACTGCTACTTATTTGATAAATAGATTACCTTCTGTCCCTTTACATCATTCTTCCCATTTTGAGAAACTTCATGGTTGCCTCCCTCTATATGATCATTTGAAAAGCTTTGGTTGTCTTGCCTATGCAACTTCTCCTTTATCTTTTAGAGACAAATTCCAACCCAGATCCATTTCATGTGTTTTCCATTTCATGTGTTTTCTTAGGTTACCCTTGTGGTAAGAAGGGTTACAAACTTCTTAGCTTGTCCACCCATTCAGTTTTCTATTCCAGAGATGTGAAATTCTATGAACATGTTTTTCCTTTCACTATTTTTGCCCCTTCTCCTTCTTCCTTTCCCGCTCCTCCTTCTTATGTTGATTCTACTATTGTCTTCATACCTGTTGTTTCCCCCCTCCTCCTCCTTCTTACATCCTTGTTCCGCTTAGAAGAAGCACTAGACCACATGTTCCGCCTTCTCATCTAGATGATTACATTTGTTCCTCTATTTTCCCACCACATCCACTTCAAGTCAATTCCAAGGGTTCCAGTTCAGTTATGTATTTGCATGAACCTTCGTATCAGGCTGCTTCTAGTCCTGCTTGGCAAGAGGCCATGCTACAAGAATTTAACTCTCGATCACAATCATACTTGGAACATTGTTCCCCTACTTTCTAATAAGAAGGCTATTTTTTGTAAATAGGTGTACAAGATCAAACAAAGGATTGATGGCACTGTTGAGAGGTATAAGCTTGGATTAGTCATCAGGGGTGATACCCAAAGAGAAAGCATTGATTATCATGAGACATTCTCACCTGTGGTCAAGCTCACCACTGTGGAGTGCCTCTTATCCCGTGCTGCCAAACATCAATGAACTGTTTTTCAACTGGATGTCAACAATGCTTTCCTGTATGGGGACCTTCATAAGGATGTTTAAATGAAGAATTCCCCTGGACTTCAGGTCATTGCCACCTCTTCTTATGCAACTCCTTTAGTTTGTAAACTTAGAAAGTCCTTGTATGGCCTCAAACAAGCATCCAGGCAGTGGTTTTCCAAGCTGTCTGAAGCTCTGTTGTCAAAATGCTACATTGCCAGAAAAAATGACTACTCTTTGTTCACTAAATCTTCTGGGGATTCTTTGGTTATTTTAGTTGTTTATGTGGATGATATTTTGTTGGCTGGTTTTGATGTATCTGAAATGACCAACCTCAAATCATTTCTTGATCATCAATTCAATTAAGGACTTGGGTTTGGTCTATTATTTCTTGGGACTGGAAATTATTTTTCATGATACTGGCTTCCTTATTCACCAACACAAGTATGCATTTGACTTGTTGGCTGAGTTCAGTTGTTCTAACTACACCCCTGTAGTTTCTCCCCTGGAACCTCAGTCAAGTTGGCTCCTGTTATGGATGATATTTTACCTGACCCGTCTATTTTCAGGCGTCTAGTTGGGAAACTCAACTTCCTTCAACACACTAGACCTGATATATTTTTTTTTGTCCAGCATCTTAGCCAGTTCTTGCAGGCTCCTTGTACTGCTCATATGAAGGCTGGAATTCATGTTCTTTGTTATCTTTTGAATGCTCCTGATCAAGGCATTTTCTTACCTACTACATCTGATTTTTCCATTTGTGCTTATGCTGACTCTGATTGGGCTGTTTGCCCTCTGTCTCGGAGGTTTGTTACTGGTTATACATTGTTCTTAGTGGTTGTCCTATCTCTTGGAAAAGTAAGAAGAAACCTACAATTGCACTTTCCTCAGCTGAAGCTGAATATCGTGCTTTGCGTAAAGTGGTTGTCGAGGTTGTCTGGTTAACTAGATTATTTGCTGACATGGGTTTGATTATTTATGCTCCTGTTCCTGTTTTTATGACAGCCAAGCTGCCTTACACATTGCCAAGAATCTGGTTTTCCATGAGCGTACAAAACACATTGAGATCGATTGTCACTATGTCAGGGATTGCTTACATGCCCAGCTGATTTCTCTTCATCATATTTCTTCTGCTGCTCAACTTGCAGATATCATGACCAAGCTGCTGAGTGGTCCTCTTTATCACACTGTTTTACGCAAGCTGGGTGTGTTAACACCCTCCGGCTTGAGGGGGGTGTTAACATTGGCCCAGGCCCAAGTTTTACACGGAGCCCGTATGAGACTATTGTACCCGAGCCCACTTAATTTTCTTTATTAGCATTTCATATTTTGAGTTGTAAATATAAAAAGACCATAGATGCTTCTAGAGACGGAATAATAAGAAAGACTCTGATATTTTTTTCTCTCTTCGTCTCTATTGCTCTAGGGTTTTCTCCATTGTTTTCAATGGCGATCTCAGTTGTGTGAGCTCTAAGGGTAGGGAGCAAAAACATACAGGGATCTAGAAGTAGTATTCAATAGATGCCAAATCATGGACTTATTTCTTTACTCCTTTTTGTGTTGGTATATATTCTATATTACCGACTTAAGATTTAACTTGTTAAATATACAAAGATTTAGAGAGCGTCATATCGAATCTCTCTATCATTTTCTTCTATTCCACCTTGACTACTATGAGTTCACCCAATACTAGCAGCTTTATCGACAAATTTCTGATTTTAGTAGGAGCTTTCCAAGAACTTTATTACGTCAGTTAGGAAATCTTGACCATAAATGAGTTGTTTTTCCTAAAGTTATTGTTTTTCTTGGCAAAAGAATTTCATTGGGCCCTTTATTAGCTGTTAAAAAAAAATACTCTCTATATGGAAGTACCGCAACCTAGCCGTTTGTGGGACACTCGAACGTGTGGTTCTTTATCTCTGAAGCACAATATAAAATTTGAAAAAGAATAATACTGAACTTTTCATGTATACCAACGTAGGAAAAGACAGTTAGTTTTATAAATTATAAAAGTATGTAAAATTAAATAATTTTTCTTATGAAATTCATGAGATGTCCCCATATTATGTCCCTCTTGACCTGACTTTTTTATTTTCTTCACAGATTTTTGTGATGTGGTTGGATTTTGTGACATATTTGCACCACCATGGCCATGAACAAAAGCTACCTTGGTATCGTGGCAAGGTTGATATATATAACATAAACTTTATTTTTACTTTTGAGTTTCTATATCCAAATTATATAATGTTTTCTATTTGAAGTCTTTAATAATTAGTGTAAATCTTCTTCTTTTTTGTGGGAAAATAGGAGTGGAGTTATTTACGGGGAGGATTAACAACAGTTGATCGAGATTATGGTGTTTTTAATAACATTCACCATGATATTGGCACTCATGTTATTCACCATCTTTTCCCTCAGATACCACATTATCACCTTGTGGAAGCGGTAAGTTTCTTTATTTTTCATTTTTTCCGTTTGGTCATTAATAATACTCCAAATTTTATTACTTTTTACTATTGTTTGTTATTACTGAAGTTCAATATTTGAAAGTACTCAGTTTTTGCGGTATATACCAATGAAATACTTTTAGAAAAACATAAATTCAACTTAGAATCTTTAACCCTTCCCCCCAAATTGTGTGATATTATTTGAACATAAATAATTGAAGGTGTTAGAGTGTTTGCCTACTAATTCACTTATTTTAACCTTGCAATTGCCAACTGATGGAATAAGTTGACTATCTTGTTCCAAGTCAGCTAAAACAGTAAGTAAACAACATAGTGATTTTCCACATGAAAAATACCGACTTAAAAAGTTATAAAAAACCACGACCTGTACATTTAACCCCAACTCCACTAGAACACTTGAGCCTCAACAATCAACAAATTACAAGACTCTTGTAAACTAGGAATTATAAAATTCTTATTCCGACTACTACAAAACACAAACCTTCTGTTCCCAAGTGTTCTAGTTCCCCAACTTGAAGACAATAATCTTCACTCAGTTTATACGTCATTGAGACTAGAATTAAAACAACAAAACAACTCAAGACCCAATCCTAATACATAAAGTCTAAGACTCCTTAACCCGATCTAAGTAATAGTAATAGGTTCAACTATGACTTCTTCAAGCTTTGGGACTGTAGAAATAATTTGTCAATGATTGCATAGACTCTTTAAAGAATCCTTCATGTTCTGAATCTTCTATCTATCTTGCATAGAATTCTTCAATCTTTGGAATTTTTCTCCTTCTACACATAAACTTTTCAGGATATGCTCAGAAGTGAAACTTCTTCTTCCCATATGACTCCTTTTCCAACTCAACTTGCTTTCCCTTATCAGCTGTTTAAATCAAACTCAACTTCTTCTATTTCTCATGTGATCAGTAAGTTAAATTTTTCGGCTGCACCGATTTAATTGATTCTGATTCTTAACCATTTGTCCAGTGGACTTGCACTCTTGAACTTGTCATATCAGCGGAGAACATATATCAACTTGTTTCATTCAATGTTGTCATCCATCAATACTTCAAGATTCCAACAGAAGGGATATAATGAAAGTTTAAACTAAATAATTTAAAGATTACAGGAAAGTGTCATTTTATTTGTGGTTGACTAAGAAAGAAAGTATGGTACATAAAATAGTATTGAGGAATTAGTACTTTTCAAATACCAAGTTTTATTATTTCCAAATATTTTGGCTAATCACTATTTACAAGGTATAAAGTTGTGTTTTAAAAGTAGCAAAATACTTGATAAAATATTGAAAATTTGTTTTATGAGTCTCAATTTTCCCTAACAAATTTCAAGTTTTTCCTCCAAATGAATGATGTTCAAATTATTTTCAATTTCCTCATACTCTTTTTAATATTTAACTTCAAGTAGCACTAACAAGAGTTGTGGTAAGATAGATATAATTTCTCCATCTTTAATTAGAGCGAGTTTAAATTTTGAGTATTAAAAAGTTTATATTTGGGAGCGCTTGAACCCTTAAATTGGCTTTACACAATGCCAACCTAAATTAATCGGAGTTCTAATGTGAATTACAGGGAGAAACCAAATAAAAAATGCTTCAAATATCTTTAAGTTTTATTCCATTGTATTCAAATACTTCACTAATATGCATAAATATGTTTGGATTTTGTTTACAGACAAAAGCAGCAAAGCCAGTATTTGGAGAATATTATAGGGAGCCAAAAAAATCAGGGGCAATTCCATTTCACTTGGTTGGAAATTTAGTGAAAAGCATGAAGAAGGATCATTATGTTAGTGACAATGGAGAAATTGTTTATTATCAAACTGATCCAAAACTCTTCAATTTTTCTGAAAAGAAGGATGAGTGAATTTTCATCAGTAAAGACAATCCGGTGCATTAAAGTTCTCACTATATGCGGAGTCCGGGAAATGCATCAGTAGACAAATTTAAAAGAAATATATAAACTATTTAGCATATCAGTTTCAACAAGTTCCCTTTGTTTTGAAACTTTAATTGTTGTAATAGTTGCAACAATTAAATAGAACTAGTATAATACCTGCGCAATGCGCGAAAATTATTATTATTTGATCGATTGTGAATTTGAATCATTTTGTCAATGATTCAAATTCAAAGAATCAATCACTCTTTATAAATTGACTATTTACTAATAAAGTTTATAAATTTCAATAAATTTTGTGAGCATTCAAAAATCATTAGTCATTCATTCATCTAAAAAGTAAGGATACATATTCTATTCTTTAAAACTAATTTTAAGTCCTTGAATTAACAAAACACACACAAAAACAAATCTAAAGATTAAGAAAAATCTAGACAATCAAGCAAAATATACTTTTTACATTTAAAATTGAATTTGTTCAAAATTTACTTTATGTAGTTTTTTGTTTCAACTAATCAAATTTTATCGGTTCATATTGTCTTAGTGTTATTAATCATTCCTTATTACTAATAACATAACTCATAACTCTACCTCATCTAAAATAAAGTACACTAACAAAAGGTATTTGTTAATACAACGAATACAACTTCAATTAGAGCATCTTATGATAATGTAAATTTTCATTTGCACTAAATATGAAAAGAGGGGAAATGAATATAAGAGATGACACTATATACCCAATGTTAATTTTTCAACTTGCACAATTTGAAAATTGATCAAAATAAATTAATTCATGATATTTAGTATTGACATAAGCAAAAACCTTAGTATAGTAGTAGGCGTTAAATACTATCGATAAATTCTTTCATCTATTCTTCATTATTATGCTCCTCAATTTTCTGTGTGGTTCTTCCTTTATGACACAATATTCACTTTATAACATATCTTCGACATCAAATCTATATCTGATCTATAGGTTCTATTTATTTGTATCCAGCATATAATTAAACATGTAAAATAAGAAGGTAAATAACTTTAGATTAATCATAAAGTATGAAATATGAATGAAATTATATTATGAACTTATTATTTTAAAATTACAATAATAATTTATTAAAAATAACATAAATTTCATTTAACCATTCATATATAGTTTAAACATCAATATCAAATCAACTATATATATATATAGGCACTATTGGAAGGCTTTCTTCTGAGGTTGCATATCTTTGTGAAGATCTAGTGCATCTTCAAAAATTTGAAACCAAATGTCAACTCAACTATTCATTCTAGAAAAATCAAGTAAAATGAAAATGAATGCACAGTGGAAGAATAATTAAGAAATTAACTATTCAATTAATAATTAAATATTCAGTTAACGAAAAATAAATATGAATGTCCCACTTAAATTCCAACTAAATATGCTGATAATAGCATTCGAATCTAGTAGTAATTTTAATTTATATTGTTGAATGTATTTGCCAACAAAGTAAAGAATGCATCATCCACATTTTTCACTTCCAACACATAAGTTTTGAAGAATAATCCTATCAGCATGTGTAAGCAATTATATTCTGATGACTACTCTTTATATCTGAAGAAGACAAATTTAGTTTTACGAAATTGTGGGTATTTATGGTAAAGGATGTGTTACTGTTAGTGTATTCCACTCAATTTTTTGTTATATTAGGAAGAGCAAAAACAAAAAACTAAATGTGGTGCTAAGAAGCATCCTGTCAGCCGCTTCATCATATAAAAAAACATTTACAATCTGATACAAAAGAAATGATGACGGAGGATAACGGAGGATAAAGTTGATCAATTTTTTAAAATTGAGAGATATTTTTAATTTTCTTTTTGAAAATAAAATGCTAATCATAATTCATATCAAAACCTCTGCCTCATATTATTGTATTAAAAAAATAGCCAAAAAAGGACAAATAACGAAATATCGTAACCAAAGTATCATAACAAAGAAAAAGGAACAGTTAATCATAAATCAGATCAAAGTCTCCCGAAGTATTTCACTATTATTGTAACAACGAATTATATACTACTGACTCCCTAAAAACATAAGTCATTTTTTTTTATAAAACACTGCTTTAGATAGCAATATTTTTATAGAATTTAAGAAAACATTTCATAAGCATTAGGTTTCATTATGTTACTATTACAAATTATGAATTAACAGAAGACATAAGTACTCCTTTCTTTATGCGTGTTTGAAAGACAAGACTTGTAATGCCTGGACTGAAGTTGAATTTCCATGTAAAACTTTTTTCCACATCTAACATGTCTTACGGACAAAGATTTGAAATGTAATGTTTAGAATTTGTGTCTCGAAATGCAACAACTTTGTCATCGGAGAGTGATGAAAGTGACAGCAATTTGAGAATATATACATTTTGATAGAACTTACCAAATTATTTTTCACCTTAGCCACAATCTGAACTACTTCATTATTGGTTTATTCCTTACTCCCAAATCCCAAACCTCGAAATAATAATGGATGATCATAATTCATAGTTTGTTGGTTGCTTCACTGCTTTGGTGTCGATGAATAAAAAATGTGATAAAATTTTATCTGTACCGCTGGTTGTTTGATCCACTCCATTGTTGAAACAATGATTTTTTTTTTTCATTTACTAATATCACGAAACTTTGAAATGTTTTGGATATATGAAAAATGTTAGAAGTTAGATTTGTTTGCTACCGTTATAATTTGGTTTGATTCATTTGATTTTTCAAGATATATTATGTGGTAGTAACTTTGAAAAGTGGAAGGAGAGAAAGAGGAAAGGATCTAAAACATTTGAATTGATTTTGCTCTGCTGAAAAAGATAGTAACTGATGAACTTAGACGGTCTTTTTTCTTTTTCTGAATTTTCTGATTTAAAACAATTTTCAAATTGAAATGTGAACTAAAAGTTTCCTTTTAGTTTTCAGTTTTAAAATAATTTTTAAATTTGAATTGAAAATTTTATTTAAATTTTTTATTTGTATAATTTCTGATGCTTTCTCTTGGCATTCTGGGTGGCTTTTATCTCTCCTATTTAGGTTAATAGATTTTGCAAGTTTTTTTTTTTTAATTAGAATTTTGTGGTGATGACACGTAGCATTTTTGCCTCTCCTATATATATATATATAGATAGATAGATAGATAATTATTTCACTTAAGTACTCCTCGAATTAGTATTTAACCATTACTCCAATTAGATCCTTTATTCCTATAACATGTCCTGATTTATCTTCATCTATTTTCATCTACACCGTCACAATAAAATTGACTTTTAATAGTGATGGTGGTATCTCTATCAATTAATGTACACCTCAATTATTTCATGGAATACTTTTTACTTTCTATCAATACAAAAATAACAAGCAAACTCACCCACCAAGCATCGTGATAAGTACTGTTCTAACTTTTAAGAAAATATGTGAATTTCTTACTTATTTTCTCATGTTCAGTAGGTAAGCAAAAAAATATTATTATAAAAGAATTTGTATATTATAATTTAAACAAGTACTATGAAAGGTGAGGGTAGGAAGGTAAGGCTGTGGGGGTGGGGGTGTGGGGTGTTGAGGATGAGCGTTTTGAGGGCTGGGGTGAAATGGACTATGTTGGAGGAATTCAGAATCAAAATAAGTCAATATATGAATAAAGTGATCAAAATAGGTTATCTCTTTAATAAGTTATCAAAATAGGCTAAACATAATAAATTATTACGTTTTATATTTTCTTATTAACGATTTGGTAACGAAAATATACTATAAAAATGTTTTAGTAAAACGTAATAAATTATTATATTTTACACGTTTTAGCCAAGCCAAATATATTTTTTAGAAAACAGGATAATTTGATAAAATAAGTTCATAATAAATATTTTAAAAAAAATATCAAATAGCAAAAATCAACTATTTTGAAATGGATGAAGCAATTGAAATATTAATAAGTTTCTCCGTCCAAACACTAGTATAAACACATATATATAATAAAAAACACAGGAGCAACCAACATGCTTTCTTAATTTCATAGTAACTTTTGATAACTTTTGATCATATCACGTATATAGAAAAATTTTATAGTGAAAGAGGTCCACCAGATAATAAGTGTAAGAGGGTGTTCATAATTTGACACATAGCATGGTGAATCTCACCCATTTATTATTACTTTCCTCAACTCATATTTACCATCATTTTCTCTCTTTCCTCCTTATTTTCTTAAATTTTCTCCTCTTTATTATTTTATTAATTTCTTAAGTTTTCTTTAATATTCTTCCTCAAGTTTTAATAATCGTCATTATCTTTGTGTGTAATTTTTTTTTTAAATATTAATTACATTCTAACTAGCCGTTTGGTCATAAAACTTATTTCCTTTTTTCTTAAAAATTATTTTACTTTAATGAAAAAAATGAAAACAAGATGCGTTTGACCATGAAAATTTCAAATACATTTTCGGAATTGTATTTGAAAAAGTTAAAACAAGTTTTAGTTGTTTTCACTTTTTTCACTCATACTTCTCTCACAAAATTTCAAAAATAACTTTAATTTATATTTATGGCCAAACACAACTCCACTCCAACTTCAACTTCAACTCCAACTCCAAAAAATTATGATTTTTATGGTCAAACAAGGCCTAAATTTCTCAAGTATTTCACTCTTTTTTATACTATATTGATATCTCTCCAGATTTATGACTAAGACTAAAGATGAAAATAAATAAATAATTATATCTTAATTTTACTAAATAACAAGTATTAAGAAAATTTTGTTCTTGACTATGTTTTTGCTGTTTGTTGTTAAGGAAAAATATAACTTCTCTTTGTTGTTTACTACGTTCACTTTTGATCTATACTAACTTTTTTGTTTATCTATGTCATGGCTAATGTATATTAAGTGATGATGGTTTAGGTAATTATGAAAATCGATTAGTTGTTGTCTCTACGCTTTTAGTTTTATTACTCCCCGTAAATTCTTAATTAGTTGTCATCCTTACTAAAAATAAATATTTCTTAATACATGGTATTTAATAAAATCAAGACATAATTACTCGTTCTTAATTAGTTATCGTCCTTGCTAAAAATATTTATTTTTTAATACTTTTTATTTAATATAATTGAGACACAGGGTTTTTTAAAAAATATTTTCTAGAAAAAAATTAAAACATTATTTAAAAAAAAAAAAACCTCTAAAACTTTTTCTTAAAATGAAAAATAAAAATTGGCGAAGGGTGGGTGTGGGGGTGGGGGTGGGGGAATCTGATAGGGGGACGTGAGTCAGATTATAGGGTACGAGGTAACAAAAAAATTGAATTTAAAAAAAAATGGAGGTGGGATGGTAGGTGGTGGATGGGATTTTTTTATTTTAGGTGCAGTCGATTAATTCTGATAATTATAGGAATATTACAACTTATTTTTCATACTTTGATTAAGGAGGTCATTTTCTTAGTTTGAAGAATTTTTTTTTTAAGAAAAATATTTTTCAAATTTTTTAGTCAAATGAATAAGAGAAAATAGAAAAATATTTTTTTGAAAACATTTTTCTTCATATCAAACACACTCATATTTACTCTTTTTTTCATTTTTATTCTTAATCATAAATATGGAGAGATATCAATATAGTACAAAAAAGAGAGAAATACTTGAGAAATTTAGAATGTAATTAATATTTTTAAAGAAAAATTGCACACAAAAATAATGACGATTATTTAAAATTGAGGAAGTAAAAAAAAAAAAACTTGAGAAATTAATAAAAAACAATAAAGTGGAGAAAATTTATAAAAAAAAATAAGGTGGAAAGAGAGAGAATGATAGTGGATACGGTTGGAGGGAATTAATAATAAATAGATGGGGTCCACAACGCTAAGACACCCTCTTACAACTATGACGTGGTGGACCTCTTCCACCATAAAATTTTTTATGTATATATTAACTTTTTTCTAAAACGTAATAAATGATTTGATATAAAGGTGGCGATGGGATGATATACTGATTTTTTTAAATTTTTTTGTGTAAAACGTAATAAATTATTACGTTTACTAAAATGTTTTTACTATAACTTTCGTTACCAAATCATTAATAAAAAGGTATAAAATGTAATAATTTATTACGTTTAGTCTATTTTAATAACTTATTTAAGGGGTGACTTATTTTGATCACTTTATTCATATCTTGACTTATTTTGATTCCGAGATCATGTTGCAAGGATAAATTAATTAAGGGTGACAAAAAAGTTTCAAAACTAAAAAAGAGTGGCACAAGTCTTAAATATTGAGTAGAGGTGATAATTTTAGGATTAGTGTTAACGACACTAATTTTAAAACCCTCAAATTTTATTATTTACACAAAGATCCTTACTCCATATTTACATAAAGATCCCTGCAGCAACTTAGACAGTTATTGTAACACAACAACTAATCGTAGTTGTTGCAGCAATTACCGTAGTTGCTGAAGCAACTCTCGTAGTTGTTGAACCAACTCTCGTAGTTGCTGAACCAACTCTTGTAGTTACTAAACCAACTGTTGCTGAAGCAACTCTCGTAGTTGCTGAATTTGCTAAATTATTTCTTCATTGATTTTTAAAAGAAATCAAAAAAATTCTTCTCAAATTTTTAAAAGAAATCAAAAAAATTCTTCTCAAACTTTTCAATTTTTTTTTCATAAAAATAGTCTATGAAAATTAAAAAAGGAAGAACGAAATGAAAAGAGAAAAAAAAAAGAAGAAAAATATCGCTAGAGAGAGAAAAAAAGAAGAAGAAGATGGGGAGAAAGAAAAAACAAAGAAAGATAAGAAAAAGGGGAAAACTCTAAAATTTGAAATTTGGAGTTGAAGACTTTTTAAAAAATTAAAAAAAATTAAAAATTAAACTTTACACCCCTAATTCATTTAATCACAATTTAAATAAAATTTTGATCTTAGTTGATCAAAGTTGTCACCATTTTTAATTCAAGGACTTTTTTGTCACCTCCCACTTAATTTTCTCCTGTTGCAAGGTGGGAGGACTCAATATGAAATGTCACTAGCGGAACTAAATTTTTCTATATTTATGAAGAGAAAGTCATTTTCCTTATTTTGTTATGGAGTTTGTTTCCTAGAGAAAATAAATTTCAAAATATTTGAACGACCGAGCATGGAAAAATTGAAGAACATTCTCCTTCCTGCTGCCTGCACACTACAAGTTCCGTGTCTGAAAATCACTACTAAAATTTTCTTTTACTCGAAGGCAGATTTAGAATTTAAATTTTCTTGTATACTGTACAAACTGCCAGGCATAAAAAGGACAGCCCGGCGTACAAAGCATTCTGCGTTAGCACGGTCTGGGAAAGGGCCGCACCCCAAGAGGTGCTGTAAACAGCAAAACCTAATGCAAACATTAGTGGATGCTTCCACGGACCCGAACCTGTGACCTATAGCTACAAACTACAACGCCACATGGAAATCTGTTTTGCAATACAAGCTTCTCGAAATAGAGAACATAATGACATTATTGCAAACACCTAGAATGTAAGTAAACAAACATCAGACGACATCCAAAAAGACGAAAGCACGAAAAGCACACACAATAAAGAACCCTTATATGAACTCAAAGCGCATGAGCAGCCTCGTGGAATTATATTTTTCACCCTTTCTGTCACAGAGGGGAACTGTGTGTATACCAGGTTTCAACTCCGAAACAGGTATACATGTTTGGCCTGCAAAATCGTCCTTCTCTGACATATCATATTCGTGCACTTCAATTCGCAGCAAAGCTAATTCTGGTACAGTCAGTGGGAAGGTAAATTCTTCATCCCAAACTGGCGACCACATGTCCTCTCTAGTCTTTGTTTTCTTCATCATCTCATCAGCAGGAACTCCAGCTATCCCTACCTGTAAACAAATGCAAATTCAAGATTTAGATTTGACGGGCAACCTGTAAGTTCTTATCATGAATCCATTGTACTTCTGAAATTATGGATTCAAAATTTAGTATTCGTTGAGATTTTACTATTTTTCACTCTGACAGAATTACAGGATTCAACTACGGCTGCATCAGCCTCTAATTAATCTGGCATCTTTGATAGATAAAAGCATACCATTGAACAGATCTCAACGTATTAAAACCAACCAAAGAACATACAACAAACATGGTTAATCGAGAAAATCATTATGTGAATAATGAGCTAGCAATACAATTTGATGAGCTTTTTCATGCCCATGCATGTTGAGATTGAACTTTTAAGGACATCATAAAAACAGTGAAAAGAAGGAAGAAATGTGTCGATGAAAGAACACAACCAGCTTACCCTTGTGTAGAAATCTGGGGGCGAATACCTATCAAAGTGAGTTTGCTTGAAATCTAAATGCCATCCATCTCCCATATATACTTTCACCTGTCCAATAATGAGAGCGTAAAGTACTCGCACGTATTAAAGAATGTTGTATTCACAGTCTATTGCTTACCTTCAATGTTTTCTTAACTGGCAACTTTGCTTTCGGATCAAAAAATTCATTATTAGGACCAACATTCAGCAGGAAATCAGGCTTTTTAACATAGCCACAACCTCCATTTGACCTGAACATCCCGTGCATCAACCATAGTGATCTACCATATCCCTATCACAGTTAATTCATACGTGATTCGCTTCAGTTAGAAATCTACAGAAGTTCCAATATGTAAAATCTGTAAATATCGGTTCAAATGTGATAAGCTAATAGCAAGTCTGAAATAGAACACAGATGTAGCATTTCAATTAGAGAACTTGAAATCCAAGTAACAATTTTTTTTTTTTTGAAATCCAAGTAAGAATTTGATTCCTTATTTTTATGATCCAATTTTTGGGTTAGAATTGGATACCACAATGACAAGATCTATTCTACAGTTCAAGGCATAACAGCCAATAATGCTGGAAAAGAGAAATAATCCCGGCAAGTCTTATCAGAAGGAGGCAAAGAATGTTAATGAAGCTAGACGGAATATTGAACGAGCATATATCTGATAAGAAGCACAACTCACTTGACACACAGATTTTGCAGTTCTTGTATTCTAGCAAGCGCTATCTGAGTGTGGTTGAGAACTACTAAAATAAAACTTAAGGAACCAAAGTTTCATTTCATATGCCTTAAATAGCACTATGTGAACTGACTTGACACAGATTTTGCAGTTCTTGTGTTCTATCAAGCACTATCTGAGTGTGGTTGAGAACTCCTAAAATGCAACTTAAGGAACCAAAGTTTATTTCATATGCCTTAAATAGCACTACGTGCAGGATAGCATAGTGACGAGCTTAACATATATATCAAGAATGAGCATCGCTTTATGGAATGAGATGTCATTGAACAAATAATAAAAAGCATCAACCACAAAAAAACTCTGTATAATGTGAGCAAATGAAAACTCAGAACCGAACCTGCATGTTAAATGCAACCATCTGGGCTCCATGCATCCAACCAATTAGTGGCTTGTAGTTGGATGAGTTAAACCTAGTACCTTTAGGGTACACCCTTAGAATGTTTCTTTGCGTGAACCTAGTAAAAGATTCAGCATAAAATTAGGATATAAAAACGTGACAACTCCACTGACGGCTTAAAGCCACCTCAACAGTCTTGCTTTGTTATGTTGAAATACAAACCTAACAATATCTGTTCCATGAGATTCAGCAGCCTTTTCGAGAGCCTGTTCACTTAAACTTAAGCGTCTTACTTTATCAGGATCAATTTTCAATGCCTCCTTCAATCCACCTTTGGGTTTGCCAGCATGGATGGCAATCAGGCGTTTATAAGCAGATGAAACATGTGGTCTGTGGATGGATTCATCGTCATCTTCATAGTTTTTATCACTGTCACTCTGCAGAAAATGAATCCAAATCATGAGTAGTTGCATGTTAGACCATACAAGGAGAATAGGTGAAGAATTCCACTTCCAGCAGACCTTTTCATTTTCTTCTTGATCAGCTGTCAAGCTAGAAGGTTCAGAACCCCATACATCATCCTCAGATTCCTTTGACCTCGTTGAGTTATTTCGTCTGTCTTTACAAACACTAGCACTGGCTTCAAGGTACTCTTTTGGAGGTTTGGTTGAAATGATAATACGATGTTTTAGTTCTTCTGGTGAAGGGCATTCCTTTAGACTATCCGATTCAGGAACAAAGAGCATTTCTCCAAATGTTTCAGTGAGCATCTACAAGTAAAAAATTAAAAAGGAACATCTGAATAACCAATAAAGGAGGAACAGGCACAACTGAAGTGAGACAAGCCATAGCAGCAAGAACTGGAAATTCACCTGAGCCACTTTAGCTTGAAGATCAGGTGTTAGATGATCTTCCAGTGTTATTACAACAGGGTAAGGAGAAGCAGAAAATGCATGCTCTTTTATTGACTTGAGACATGTTATTAATTCCACAGGGGTTGTCGCTGTCCTACATTTTGCAAAAAAAACAACTTACAAATATTTCTGGGAAATAATCAAGAGAAATAGTGGATGTAAATACTGCAATCTCTAATAGATTACAACCAACAAGGGCTCAATTTTCCCTAAATTTTGCCCTTAAAGATTTTGAATGGAATGTTAAAAGTGTGGGGAGTTCGAACAAATCATTTAGTGATTTAATAATCTCCACGTACATTCAACTCCAAAACTCCAATCTTAAGCACAACAGCAATTCAGAGCTTCATCTTTTGAGCACAAGAACAGTAAAACTCTAAAGAAGATTAAGTTTATACTTCAACTCACTGTAGTAACTCCTTTAAGCCTAAACTATTAATTTCCATACTTGAATGAAAAAAGAAGAAGAATATTATACAAAAAACCTAGGCTTCTCATTAGCTTTGTCAGATATAATAAGTCATGCTTAGTACAATAGGCGGAATAGGTAGCAGATAGCATAATACTTGCACGATATAGTGATTGACTCTATAGAAGTTTATGGACTCTCAAGGTCGTATTATGCGAAGTTCTTTTTTTTTATAATCGTAGTATCTGGGCCAGCTGGGGCGCACCTCAACTAAATCCACGGTATACCGCCACCTCCCACCACCAACAGGTAACTCTGTCCACCAAGGCTAGGACATATGGGAAAAAATCACCTAGTGTTTGTCTCTGTTAGAAATTGGAACCTGAGACCACATGGTGCTCAACCCACTTCAATGAACCACTCGGCCACACCCTTGGTGCCTATTATGCAAAGTTTCTAGACACTACATCTACTAAACAAGCTGACATTACCAACAAGACTTTCACTAGGGGTCCAGGGTTTAATGACTACTTGAATTAGCGACGCTTGAACTACTGCTGCTGCTAATAAAAGCACAAAAAATAACGCCATAAAAAAAGGACCAGCCGTCAGAAGAACTTGATGTCTTTTCATTTAACTGGTGAAAGCTGAGGGTAGTAGTATATCCAAAAACCAATGACTTACACAATGCCACCTTTTCTACCGTCAGCAAAAGCATGTACATATACAACCTATTCCAGTAGCATATTAAAACCCCACAATAATCCGTCTTTTATTTGCTGGCTCACATGTCAGGCAGATAAACCAATTCAGTACCTACGACCATATAAAATCTTCATTTCGATTGGCTTCTAGTAGAAGAGAAAACAATGGAAGCCACCTCTGATCTGGCTTTGGGGTAAGTCAAGTGAATTAGGATAGCAACTAGTTCCATTCGGTTCCTTTCTACTCATGCTCTATAGATTAAATCTATGTCAGCAACACTCGTGTGTAAGCAGATGAATGAATGTGATAAACTTGAAAACAGTGCCGATAAATGGAGAATGAATGCAGTATAATCTGGAACAACCTGCATTCATACCAAGAGCAAGAAATTCAAGCTAGCAAAGCTTGTACCTGGAGTTTGAGAAGGTGCACCCAGATGTTGGAGTAAAGGGGTTTGTTTAGTTAACAAGTCCTAAACTTTACAGTTGAGTCTACATATGCAAGCACCAGAACGTAGCATAATCAAGCATAAATGTAGCACACACACAATAAAAATGTTAATCCTTGTGTGGTGAACGGTTTGCATTTAGAAAAGTGACAATACAACCTTTCAAACCTTCCAAGTTCGCAGAGAGTCTAGGCTACAAATTCAGGGAAAAGACTTGGTAGGAGACAGAGACAGACTACTCTAATAACTAGGCTTCAACAAAATGCTAAAACGGGCAGGAGAAACACAAACCTTCCATGAAGTACGTGTACGTCATCCTTGTCGGAATTTGGCCATATATCAAGCTCTATCACCCTTACACCTTTTTTCAGTGCCTTTATAATTGGGACATCACTGCAGTCACTCGTCAACTGATTTCCAGTCAAGTAAGAATTGTGGCCAGTGAATATATAATAATGGGAGAGTGGAGCATTCATATCATGGACAACCTGAAAGAGACAAATTTAATGAGTCAAAGATCTTACAAGAAGCACAAAACAACAGTGTTGATTCTTAGATGGTCACTAAACTAATAGTTATTACATCAGAAAGTCACCTTCCTTGTTGATTCCAGTTTTCTTCAATAAACCAAGTGACTTTCTGAGACAATAACTATAAGTTGAGCAACCATCTGAGAAATCAACACCAAAACATCAATCATACAATCAACTACGCCTCTATTCCAATATACTTGAACTCGGCAATATGAATCATCTATATCCATTCCACTATATTTGTCCACGGAAGCTCTACACTCAAGTGCTGACCTAGCTATTGATCATGTTATTGAAGAATGCCCTCCACTTTCCTGGTTGTAGTTAGACAAGCTTCTTTACTTTATTAAAGACCCAAAATAGATAAGGACACATTGCTCACTCTCCACATCATTAGAGATAATCAGGTTTCAAAGTTCCAACATTTTGACTATCCCAATTCCCATAAGGATAATGTATTGAAGGAGAGCCTTGAAGTAACTGGTAAAGTTGCTAAAGTTGTTGCTATGTGACCAGGAGGTCACGGGTTCAAGCCTTGGAAACAAACTCTGGCAGAAATGCAAGATAAGGCTATGTACAATTCACCCTTGTGGTGGGGCCCTTCTCCGGACCCTGCGCATAGCTGGAGCTTTAGTGCACCGAGCTTCCCTTTTTATTAAATTTCAACCTCCCAGAAAGGCAGAAACCCAGAAAGGGAAAATTCACTCTAAGTCATCAACTTTATGCATTTCCAAATAAGAAAAGATCCAACAATTAGAGCAAGAGTAACTTCAAATTGATTGGCGAATACAGGTCAGCAGAGAAGAGATAGTGATGGAAATCTCCAATAATAAGAGCTTGGCAAGTTAACATTGTATAAAAAGCACACAATTCAAATAATGCTTAAATAACAAAAGGTAGCAGCAACTTTCAACACCCAAAAAGAAAAAAATCCTTTTAGAATGTTTCTTTTTGGGCCAAACAACGGGTAACGCAGACAGACGTACCCTCGGCCTAATGGCTTTAGGCGCAACCTGTGTTCAAAGACTCAATGATTCGCAGGATTCTGCAATTCATACCAAGTATGTCATTTCGCAATGTTCCTCAACGAAGCAAGAGCCGAGATATCTGTTAGCCAAGAGTCACTTTTAGCCAAAAAAAGGGAACCTCACTCAAAGTCTCAAATTTTATGTTCTTTTCACAATGGATTCAAGGTATATATAAAAATTGACAGTGTTACTTCAATTTTTGACTGGCTCTATTTCCAAGTAATCACGTCAGACTTCAATTTGAGTGGCTCTATCAGTCACATAACTAAAGTTCTTTCTAATTAAGGCGAAAGATCCATCAACAACAAAAGCAAAAATACTACCTTGGAATTGATTGGGGGATTAAGGTAAGCAGAGAAGAGATAGTGATGAAGATTTCCAAGAATAAGAGCTTGGCAAGTTAACATTGTGTGAAAAGCACACATTTCACTTGATGCTTAATTAATAAAAGGTACTAGTAATTTTCAACACACAAAAAGGGAAATTCTTTTGAGAATGTTTCTTTTTTGGGCAACGCAAAGCTTAATGCCCCGGCAGACGTGTCCTCAGCCAAATGGCTTTGAACGCAACCAGTGTTCAAAGACCGGATGATTCATGGGATTCTGCAGTTCACACCAAGTATCGCATTTCGCTACATTATTCATAGATGCAAGAGCCTAGATATCCATTAGACAAGAGTCGTTTTTATATTTTTTTACCAACAACAACATACCCAGTAGTCCCACGAAGTGGGATTTTTCTTTTACTTTTTACTTTTTACCCAAAAGGGGAAATCTCACTCAAAGTCTCAAACTTTATGTTCTTACACAAATGGATTGAAGTTATATACTACATTGACACTGTCACTTTCAATTTGACGGGCTCTATTTCCAAGTTATCACATCACAGTTCAATTTGACTGGCTCTATCAGTGCACATAACTTCTTCTTTGTATCATTTACACACCCCCCCCCTGCTCCCATCTTTTTGCTCCCCACAACCTTAGAATGGGAGGTGGAGGATGCTTACCATTTGCTCAGCCACCTCTTGTCACCAGTGCACATAACTTAAGTTCTTTCTAAATAAGGCAAAAGCTCCAACTACACCAACAACAACATACCAACTGTAACCCACAAAGCGGTATCTGGGGAAGATTGAGTGTACGTAGATCTCACCTTTGACTCAAAGGTAGAGAAACTGTTTCGATAGACCCTCCGCCCAAGAAAAAAGATAGTCCAAAGCAGACCAGAAAACAAAGTAATAGAAGTACAGCAAATAGCAGATGGGACAAGACAGCAGTAACATGACAGTAACTACAACAAAATCATACCATAGTCAAAGTACAAGACAACAAATAACAACAACAACAAAATCAACAATACTACCTTAGAATTGATTGGTGGATTAAGGTCAGCAGAGAATAGGTAATGATGAAAATCATCAAGAACAAGAGCCTGTCTGGTTAACTTAGTAATGGGATGCCTTTTCTGAAGGATCGGTCTAACAATACCTTCAGCATCAACAACACTCAATTGGGTTTCTCCTTGAACTTCCATCAAGAACTTCAACAACTGTTCTGAACTCATCTGATTTCCACCTTCAGCATATTTCTTGAATGCTTCTTTCACATCTGCTGGTGGTTCTGCCTCTGTTACCCTGAATTTTCTAGTGAAACATACACATACCCTGTAACTACTCATTTTTCAAGATTCTTGGGATACCCCGAAGTTCTAAATTTTTCACTTGGAACAACAAAATTTGAGATTAGAAAAGGAGACTAGTGGGATTCTTGGAATACCCCAAGTTATAATTTTCAGTTACAAAGAAGAGATTAGTGGGATTCTTGGGATTAGTAAGTGTAAATTATTGGATCCCAAAGTGTTTATAACTTTGTGGTTTAAGAGTGTATTTATGAAAGAAAATGGTGATGATAAATGTGTGTGTATATATTAATTAAAGGGTAGGTGGTCAATGAACATGTGAATAATGAAGTGGGAGCTGTTGCTGGCAATTGGATTTTCTTTTCTGGGTTTTATTGGGTTGGAAGAAGACAGATGTATTCTTTCACGTGATGAATTTTGGTATTTTTTTAAACGCCTAATTTATACGTAGCTTCTTAAAGTAAGCACGATTTTTCAGTTAGACATTTCAAGTGGACATTGTTTCATTTTGACATCTCCAAGTGATCTTCAAGTGTGCCACTTTGGCACCTTTTGCCTTGTTGACAAAACGTGTGCGTAACACTCCGCAAAGGCACGTGGAAGCCTACTGTTTTGCTGATATGGCATATAAATGACCCCCAACGGTAATATATCCATATTTCATCTTCTTCTTCATTCCCAAATCAAATTTTAACCCTAATTTGTGACTTTTTTAGAATTTTTTTTTGAAAAACTTCTCTCTTCTTCATCTTCTTGTGTAATTTTTCAAAGTTTTAAACTTTTTCTTATTTTATTCGAATTGAATTGGACAATGTCGAGCTCGCCGTCCATGGCTTTTTGCGAAAAAGATTATCGCTATTGTAAATGTGGTAATGAAGCATTACTAAAGACTTCTTGGACTCAACAAAATCCCGGTCGTAGATTTTTTACGTGTAAAAATTCGAAGATAATGTTTTTTACTTCTTAACTTAATAAGTCGATTAATTATTGATTTTGTAATTATTTTTGTTATTAATTTTGTAGAAATGAAACGGGTGTGATTACTTTGATTTGTATGAAGAACGGCACTCTTCACAAGCAAATAGGGTGATTTGGGGTTTGTTGAAGAAAGTTAAAAGATAAAGAAAATCGAGCTAGAAGATATAATATTGTTGGTGTCGTTGCTACTTGTTTGTTGTTGTGAGGAATATGGACATTAAAGCCAAATTGTTGAAGTTTGGCATTGAAGTTTTGATGGCCTTGAAGTTATGATTGCCTTCCAAGTGTTGAAGTTGCAAAATGACTTAAATTTCTTCTTGTTAGGTTTCGTTTGTTGATGTAATGTTGGTATTGTAAGAATGTTACATTTTGATGAAATGAAATGTTTTATATGTACTTTTAGCTTTTGTTGTCTGTTGCGATTCTTTGTATGTTTTAAAGTTGCATGGAATTATTCATTCCCATTCTTCAAGAGTTGCTGTGTATGGAATGCTGGGAAAATTTGGAGCACCTACTGAGATGGTTGTTGATCCAGCAACTGGAGAAAGAGCAGGAGAAGCTGAAGCATTAGTCCTGAACAAATCAGTTAGTCCTGAACAGCTGCAGCATTAGTCCTGAACAGCTGCAATGTTAAAGCCTTCATAGAGACACTCAACAACAGTTTTCAACACCATTTTAAGTCCTGAACAGCAAGTACCTTGTAGTTTCTTCTCAGTACTTCCATTAGTAACAAAACAAAAACAGACAACCAAGTTATACGCTCCATATTGAGCTGATATCAACACCAACAACGACTAACTTATACGCTTTTATTGAGCTGAAAACAACACCAACAACTTCATCTATACACTCTATATAGAGCTGAACGCAACAGCAACAACTTCAGCTATACGCTCCAAACTGAGCGCAAACAAACACCAACAAGTTAATAAATATGCTCCATATTAAGCTCAAAGAAACACCAACAAGAAGTTTATAAATATGCTTCATATTGAGCTTCAGTTAACACTAATTAATAATCCAAAAAACATGCTCCATATTGGAGCTCAAAGTTTGCATGATACTACTTAAAGAACCTGAATTTACAAGTTTCAAAAACCAAAGAACCAGAATGTTTACTTCAATAACTAAATTGATTGTTTGGTACTGCAAATTACATAATAGAATCAGAACATGCTACATCGGACTAAAATACTTCTTCTTGACTACTTCGTCTTCTTTTTGTTGGCCAGCTGCTACAATTGAATAGTAGTGACAGCATCTTTGTTTTTCCATTTCAAACCTCTAGGCTTATAACCAACATCAACTCCTGTAGAACTTGCATCCTTGTAAGTTGTACCACTTTGTAGGTTTCTTTAACTTGATGTCCCAGGCTATTTTTTGAAGAAAAAAGAAGGATCAATAAACATTTTATATATTCTCTTTATTTTCAAAGAAATAATGTGAGTTAACTTACATTCAGTATTTGGGTTCCCCTTGCACTAGTGTAGATCCCAAATCCAACATTGTTTGACCTTTTTGATCCACCTTCAGCAAGCACTAGTGTAGATCCCAAATCCAACATTGTTTGACCTTTTTGATCTATCTTCAGTAACAAAGATCCCAAATCCAACATTGTTTGACCTTTTTGATCCACCTTCAGCAACATCCTTTGTGGTTCCAACTCTTCCCCTTTTCTGCCCAATAATTACTCTGCTTCTAGAAGGTAGTTGACTCTTGATTCCTTCTATAACAGGAATTCTTGTTTCACCACAAAAGGTAGACGTTGTAGCTTCTTTCAATCTTCTAACTCTGCTTGTATCACCACAAATTGTAGTTGAAGATACAGGTTGACTTGAGCTACATGATACTGATTTTTTTGAGGTTGAAGGTACAGGTTGACTTGAGCTACATGATGCTGATTTTTTTGAGGTTGAAGGTGCAGGTTGGCTTGAGCATTTAGGTTGGCAACTTCCTTGTGAACTTTGACCACTAAACTGAAATCCTTGGCTATGTGATTGTGCATTGGGATCAAGAATCTATAAAATTATAGCATACTAGTTAATAAGTTATAAAATCAAACTAAAAAATAAAGTTCTAAAATCAAATAAAAGTGAGTGATTTACCTTGCAAAATCTTTTGCTATGGCCTTGTTGATGACACTTGGAGCATGTTATTTTTCCACCTTTTTTGGACATCTTTTCAGATTTCTTTACTGGTTCCCCTTTGCCTTTCTTTCTATTTTTTGTAGGTCTACCAGGCATTTTTTTTTTTTAGGTTGAGAGGGCTCAATCTTTGGATTATTTATCTCAGGCCACATCTTCATATTGGATATTAGTTGGATAAAGTGATTATAAGCCTTCAAGAAGGTTTCCTTCTTATACCAATGTTCCACATAAGGTTCAGGCTCTTTTTCAACATGATACAACGCTTAAATGACATGTTGGCAAGGAATGCCTCTCAACTGCTAAGTTCTACAAATACATGACCTATTATTCAAGTTCACAGTATGCCTATACTCTCCTTCTCCAACCTCAAATCCAACATCAGCATTCCAAAGCATCTTGCAAGCCCTAGACCTATCCTTATTCTACTCCAAAATAAGTCTAGTCATAGGTGCAATATCACATATCTAAGTATTGGAAAACTTAATCATATCCATAGTTCTACTCATGATTTTTCTCCTCCAACATGGTAATGATAGATTTATGTATGGGACTACGATCCATGAATTAAATGTCTCACACATGTTATTCTCAACAACATCAGACTTACAATGCTCTTTAAAGAATGCCCTAACCCATGATTCCCTAGGATAATGCAGTAAATCACCAATGATATCATTACCTTTCGTACCAAGTTGGTTCATGTAATCAAGTTTTTCTTTGAATTTTACTTCAAAACTTTCCTTTAAGCATTTCAAAACTGTTTTTTTTTCTCTCTTCTCCCTTCCTCTCTTGACTCCAGTTAGCCCAGATGTGTCTAGCACATCTTATAATTTTAGCATTGGGTAACAATTCAAGAACAGCAGCATGAAAACCCTACATACAATAAAAATAGTTAAGGTACTTGACAAAGAAATTCTATTTTATAATTAATTGACAGTTAAAAAAATATCAAATATTACCTTTTGCATATCACCCATCACAGTAAGACCTGCTCTAATACCCAACTGCAGATCCTATTTCAAGTAGTTGACAAAAAAACTTCAACTATGTTTGGTTTTCTTGTCCACAACAGCCCAGGCGATACGAAATATCTGATTGTTTCCATTCTTCCTAACTGCAACTAGAAGTTCACCCTTACAAGCACCCTTTAAGAAACATCCATCAAACCCTATAATTCTTCTACATCCCTCCATCCACCCTTTTTTCAATGCATCAAGACACACATAGAAATAAACAAACAGATTTTTACTTGGGACAGTTTCACTGTCCATTCTCAGCCAAACAAACTGCCAGGATTGGTTTGTTTGATCATCTTACCATAATCACATAATCTTGCAAATTCCAAGTTCCAGTCCCCCATGGTCTTTCTTAGGACCTGTAACTTTGCCTTGTAACAGATTGTTCTACCCACATATAATCCCAATTTTCTTTGCACAATTCATGTATTTCTCAAATTTTCAAAGATGGTTGTTTACTTATTCCATCCTTGAATCTATCAGCAACAAACTTACTTGTACATATCTTATTCTTGTTTGATGATGTACACTTATGCACTGGATTATAATTCTTAATCAAAAAATTACCAGAGTTTTTGTCAAGTGCACCATAACACAACCACTTGCATTTTGTCTTGAATTTGCACTTAGCCCTCACTCTATGAGCTTCATTAGGTCTTAAGATAATCTAAACTCTATTTTTCACTGCATACCTCCCTAAAGCTTTTCTAAATTTCTTAGGACCATTAAAAATCATACCAAGTTCAAAAACAACAACAACACAATCATCATCAAATCTGACTTTCTTACTTCTTCTTCTTCTTGGAAAATAAACACCAATAACAGCATCCTCATCTAACAAATCAGTGCTATCAATACTATCACAGTCTGAACTATTAATATACTCTTCATCACCTCCTAATCTACCTACATATCTTTCTTATTCCTTCCAATGTCTTAAAAACCTTTATCAATACCAGTTTCACCTATTGGTATTTCTTCTCTTGCTTTGGATTTTTTTCTTTGATTTTTTTTTGCTTCTACTTTCATCCCTAAAGGCTCTCAACTCTTTATCAATGTCTGAATCATCCTCATCAAGGATATCATCACCATTCAGATCTGATTCACTACTGGGAAGATCTGTTTCATCACCATTCAGATCTTCATTAAGACTTCTATTTTCATTCTCATCACTGCCTATATCAACTTCATCATTAGACTGTGGCCCTACTAAAAGAGGCAAAATATTTTCCACAATATCAATATCTTCATCAATGTCATGAAAAATATACATATCAAGCTCATCACCATCTTTTAACTCTTTTACAAATTCCAGTAATTGACCATTAGAAGTGATTTGAACTAAACCATCACCATCTATATGTTGATAATAGAACTCCTTAACTTTTGAGTACCCAAGATCTTTGGTGTAGGAAAGAAATTCAACAAGACTAAAATGGTCTTTATCAATGGCAACAACAAAGATATCTACCTCATATTTATAACTAAGATTAGGGTTAGATACAATTGTTCCCCCGTGATGAAAACATGTCAAAATATAGTTGTCCATTTTTTGTAACAAATCCCCAAAGATTCTGTAAAAAAAATATCCAAAATAACTTTAAATTAAAAAGTACCAAAATAACCCTATATTATCACTGAAATCTCCAACATAAACCCTATATCAGTAAAATTCCCAAAAAAGCAACAAAGAAAATCCATAACTTATAACTGAAATCACAAAAATTACAAAAAAAAATCTAAAACGATAAATTCAACCCAACACTATAATTTCAAGTGAGAAACAGTTCAAATAGCCAGGAAAATATAAACTTAAAGAAAAAGTTTAGTTTGACCTTCAATTTCTTCAAGTAAACTAGATTTCTTTAAACTCGTCACTGAAAATGAATTAGCACTTTTATGCAAGTATTTTACCTGAAAAATACACCGTAAATAGTTACAAATCACTAACATTAATAGATGAATCGAAGAAAGATTGAAAAAATGACAAAATGTACAAAGGGGAAAGTTTATGGTTTCAATCGGATTTTGGAAACTAATTTGGCATTTCCTTTGCTTTCCCCCTTTTAGTGGATTAGGATGACATGGAAAGCTACTGCTAAGTGGCACGTTTTAATTGGTGTGCAAAATCCATGTGTATGGATTGAAATACACGCACCCAAGTTTTCTTTTAATTATGAAAAAAGGTGCCAAAGTGGCACACTTGAAGTCCATTTGAGGTGTCAAAATGGAACAATGTCCACTTGAGGTGTCTAACTGAAAAATCATGTGTACTTAAGGGGTTTGCGTATGGGTTTGGCCTTTCTTAAAAGTATATACCATTATGTACTCATTCAGCATAGAGTCAAAAGAAGATAATAACTAAGATGATAATCCTCTCAAACCTATTATTCAAAATGCTAAATATTTGTCAAAAACAAGCTTTGTTTGGATGGTTATTAGCTATTGTCTTCTATCGTGTTGTAGGTTATTATAATACAAGATTTTGGGTTAGTGGTAGTCCATTCAAGTTTCTCAAAGAAAGAGAAATATTTGGTGATGATTCGGAGTATGATAATTCAGACTCAGATAAATTACTTGTTCATTAGGAAGGATAATAGAGGTCTCTGTAAGGATTGCAAGGTTCTGTCAAGTGAGAATTCCCACAACTTAACATAACCTCCTGACAACGGATTTGAAGATCAAGAAGATGAGAAAGAAGAGGATCATGCATAGACTACCAAGGATCAAATGGGATAGTTCAATGCCCAGGAGATAGAGGAGAAGTGAGGATGTGAACAATATGTAGGATAGGCCTGTTAGCTGCATTAGGGTGGCAACACGAGAGGTGCTGGAAGTGTCGGGAGCTGACTTTGGTGGGCATTTAGGGATTGGTGATGGAATGGGGGCATCCAAGGAAAGTGACGCTAAAAAGGTGGTGTATGCAAAGTTGCTAGAGTATAAGGATGAGGAGGAGAAACGGACTGATGTGTCATGGTTTCATGGAACTTTCGATGCTTAAGACCAAAATTTATGCAAGTACTTAGGTTCTTTTTGTTAGATGTAATGTGTTTTTGTGTTTGCATTACAAGAAAATGGTTCTAGGAGTAAAAGAACGAAAAATAGATGAAGTGTAGCTGGGAAGGCCACTTACGGACCTATTACGGGTCGTAGGTTGTATTTACGCCTATCGTAAGTGGCCCTGTAAATGCCAGAAGAAAGTTCTAAAAGTTAGAGTTTTCTCTGAGAGTTACTAAGGCCACCCATGGGATGTAAGTGGAACCTACGACCCTCGTGGATGGGTGATTTGAAGGCTGTTGATTGATTTGAGACCTACAAACCCATCTAGGATCTGTAAGTAGTACCTATGGCTCATAAGTGGGTTCGTAGATAGGTGCCGACGTAATTTTCCAATTTTATTTTGGTTAGGATTTTTAGGTTTCTGATGTATCCTATAAATACCCTATTGATGATTTGTTATTAGTTTACGAACATTTTATACTTACAACTATATATTGATTCTGAGATACACCTGTGATCTTGGAATTCTTGTTCTTGACTATTACACTTTTAAATTAATTTGATATTCTGGTTTTCATTCTTAATTTATTTGTGAGATTATTCATATGCTTTCTATTATGAATTCTTTTGGTGTTCTTGCAAACATGAGCGACTAAACCTCTTAACTAGGGTTGTGGGAACCTTGATGGAATAACAAAGTAGATGAAGTGAAAAGTCTTTCTTGATCGATTTTTATGCATGTATAGTGGTTTTATTTGTATTGACTATTTTTTAACAATTCCAGACGCTAAAAACCAGCATGTGTTTGATACTAACTCGAGAGAGAGATTGAGATTAGGAAAAGAATATCACAATAATAATTTGAAGCTACCAACCTTTATTTAATTAACTTGAGACCGAACAGAGATAGTTAATCTAGGATCCATGACAAGATTTAGTAATGCGACACTCTAAGATTGAGAGGAGATGGGTGAAATTCACCAAAGTGTATCGAGAGATAGTTGGTGGTACATAACTTGTTAGATTCTGCATGCAATCATCAAGATAGTTTGATGAGCACGATAAGTCTACCGAGTTAGAAAATTAGGAGAAACACAGTCCTAGTATTTGTCTCATATTGATTTCAACCTAAAGTATTCAAGATTTATTACTACTCTTACTGTTACTACAAAATACTTTTCAACTATATTAGCAAGTTCTTGGCAGAAATTCGTCTTATTCCCTGTAGGTTTGATTCCAGCCTTTGTTGGATTTTTTATTTGATAGAGGCTGCATTATACTTTCTTGGAGGTGTAATTTGATCTATATCAAATATTTGCACCGTTGCAGCGAAATACAATTACGAATTGATTGATTGAGGTGTTGATTTTTTATTTTCTACTGTTCTTGGGGTGTACACCGGTGTATGCCTAGTACCTGAATTCAAGGCAATCCTTTGATCCCACTTGATATTCAGCTAGAGTGGACCTTACGACAGAATCATAAGATGAAAGAGCATGAGCATAGGGTTCAAGATAACTCGAACCTCTTGAATCTGCAACCTCCATATGGTGTTCAAGAAACAGTCGCACAGACCACTGCTCAGTTATTGGCTGAAGAGAATATGAGGCAAGCAAATGCCCATCGTGCAACTCAAGAGAAAAGAGCTAGACAAGAAGAAAGGTGTCGAGCAGTACTTGACAGAGACAGAGTTAGAAGATATAGAGTTCAACCACCCCCAGATTTTCAATTCTTGCCAGTGTTTGATGATTCGAATAAAGATTTAGGGGTATGTTGAGCCTATTGAGATAGGAGCTATCATTCCTCTCGAGTTTCTCCAAGGGGTGAAGTTTGAAATTACAAATATTATGATTCAGTTACTTAATCTGAAGAGTGTGTTTGCTGATTTCTGACAGATGATGCAAACATGCATATGATAAATTTCATTGGAATTTGCACTTTGTATAGTTTACTTAGGGTGAATCAGGAAGATTTGAGACTCGAATGAGTGCACGGCTATATGAGGTCCAGGCACCAAACCTATTAGGCCTACGCAAGGAGATGGTTTATACTACGTTAAGAGGTCTGATCATTATGTAAGAACCATATTTTGATCATCCCTCCAGTCATTCTAGATTTTACGAAGCCATTACCCCGAGCTTCTACTGTGATATTTGATTTCTTTGTGGATGATGAGGCATTCCCGATTGTTGGGTCCAAAAGAGGTCAAGAGGATGAGTTACAAGATCCAACTATAGATTATGCCCTGAAAAGGGCAACTCACGATTTGGTTGTGTCGCGTTATGTTGATGAGCAGAGGCATGTCAAAATGATAGTGGATGCCTTCTCTAGTCACGCATTACCACCACCTTCTCCAATTGAGCCAACGTCATGTCCCAGATTGGGGTGAGTCAAATTCGGACGCCTAGAGCATCCCAAATATGTCTTTATCCCTTGTTTTTATATTGTAGTTATGTACTAGGGACAGTGCATAGTCTTTAGATGGGGTGGTCTAAACCACAATCGAGGGTTTCTCTTATCATATTTCTTTTTTTGTCGGCTATGTTATCCTAGTAGAATTGGCATGCTTAGGTTATGTTTGTGTCGTTATTTATGTTATGTATTGTTTGTGTTTACTTAGGAGAAAAGTGAGGAACCTAAGGGCAGTTGACTTGTTTTGTTTGTACTTAAGTGTTTTGAAAAAATGATACCCCCCTAAAATTATTTTTTGTGAACTGTGTGATGTAGATATCTGTGTGACTATTAGAAATCTTGTCATGGCATTAGGATTAAGGACAAAATAATCATAACTTAGCATTGCATGAACCGGATAGGTAGTAGTTGATAATGTAACCCTGCACCATGTGTGTGTGAGGTACTTACCAAGTTTTCTTTATGCATTTAATTCAGAACTTTTCCAATTAGTCTTGCCTAGGTTGTAGGATAGTTGGTTAGGATATGATCATAAGCCATTTTTTACTTAGTTCACTCTTAGCCTAAATAACCGTCCAAATGTGAATAAGTATCCCTTGATTCCTGATTTGAGCTTACATTGACCTATTTCTTGGTTTTCACCTTTTCACCTTCCCAAATTGATTACAATGAACCTGTTTTGGCCCTGGTCCCTCCTTAAACATTGTGCACCTTAATTCAAGCAAATCACCTAACTTAAGGGTGGTTATCATAGATGTGCGTAGTTAGAATTGGATATGCAAAAAGGTGTTTATGTAAAAAAAAAGGTAAGTTGGGTGTGGTAGAAAAAAAAGAAAAGTAAAAATAAAAAACTTGAAAAGAAAAGAGAATAAACGAAAAGCAAAAAGAAAATCATACCCCATCTGAAAAATCAATAAAGGAGAAAAAAAAAGGAATAACAGAAGAATGATTGAGAAGTGGAACCAAAACGTATGTGTAGTATTAAGGAGGGTGAATCAGTGGATCCCAAATGTACCATACCTGCCCCAAGCCTACATTACATATCGAGTAACGTCCTAAAGTAATTCTAGTCTAACTGTCTGAAAAACTAAGGTATAGAAGATAAGGGCAAGCTATGCACGTTGATTGAAACTTCTTTTGTGAGCATGAGTGTCTTGACATAGTCCCTTGCATTGACATGCATTATGATACTGTGAGAATTAGGACTTCTTTTCTATGAGGTACATGGGTTGTATTGCTAACTGCTTATCTGTTTGGGTAGTGTAAATTACATACTTGCTTGGTTGTTTATTGCTAATATAATGCCATTAATTGATTCTTTTGTGTCATACTGTTGTGCTATATGTATTCACACAATGGTTTTGAAAAGTTAGAAATAGGAGGGAGTAAATGTTTTTGAGCTTAAATTGGGTTGACTGTCATAGGTACCTTAGGTTTCTCTTAGTTAAGCATCGTAGTGTCTTTGTTACGTGTTATTTTCTCGAGAACATGCAAATGTTCAAAGTTGAGGGTGTTGATGTTCCATCATGACATTTTCGATGCTTAAAATAAAAAATTATGCAAGTACTTATGACCTTTTTGTTAGATGTGATGTGTTTTTGTGTTTGCTTTGAAGAAAAACAAGTTTGGGAGAAAAAAAGATAAAGTGTAGCTGGGAAAGATAGAAAATAGGTTTTAGATAATTCAGACATGTGAAATAGAGATGCAAGGATGCTCCAATGTAGAGGTATAAAAGGTAAGCTATGGATGGTTGCAAGAGAGATGAAGGTAAACCAAAAAAGTATCGAGTAAGGTGGCTAGATAGGACATAGTGCATCTTTAGCATGTTAATGACATGGCCTTATATAGGAGGTTATGGAGGAGACAAATTAGGGTAGAAAGATAGTCAAGTATCTAAGAGTTGTCTCGCTTATTCTTTCATACTAGAAGTCACAGTATTATTTTGGCAGTTTCTTATTATTCCATTTTCTTTACTATGGAATGTTTTTTACACTTCAGTTATCGTATTATTTTTGTTGTAGTGGTTGTTGCTTTTTTTTTTTTTAGTATGCTTTGTCATATTTTTTTTAACATTTTATCTTGGCTTCTTCATTTTTATTAGTTTTTTTTTATTTTTCAAACTATTTTCTACTGCTTTTACTTGAGTCGAACAACCTTTCGACCTCTAAGATAGGGGTAGGGTGTGAGTACGCACTACTCTTTTAGACCCCATTATAAAATTATAATGGATATGTTGTTGTTGTAGTAGTGTTATTATAATATAATATTTAGATTGATTGTTACTGAATTATATTACTCCTTTTATTATAATTTGTTGTTTGATTTAACTTGGTACAAACATAAGAAAGTGAATAAGATTCTTGAATATTGCAATCTTAAATTAAAATGTATCAAAATACTATTTAATATTTTGATCTTAAACATGTCATGTGAACATGTTCGTTCCCTCTTTAATCCATTTAAAAAATATTTTTTTCTTTTTAACAATTTCTCAATTTCAACTTTACACATGACTTGTTTAAGACCATAAAAATAAAATATTTTGATACATTTTTAACATCTTTAATTTAAAATTACATGATTCAAAAATATGTTTACTTTTTGAAATTTCGTATCAAATCAAAATAAGACAAACAACTTAAAACAAACGGAGTAATTATTTATCACTATTGTGTGAATATAGTGTAAAAGGACAGTTCAATGCGCAATACTCTTTCCGTTCCTTTTTAGTTGTCATAATAAGACTTTGCACAATCATTAAGAAAAATGAGACATTAGTGTCATTTGATTTGTACCACCCTTATTAATCGTTTTCTATTTATGTGTCTATTAATTTTAAAATAATTAATGTTAATGATAAATTTGAAAAAGATTTTCTCTTAATTTTTAAAAATTAACATATATTTAAACACAATTGTTTTTAATATATATGGCAACGATAAATAAACTAAGGGTGTGTTTGGTCTGAAGGAAAATATTTTCTGGAAAAATATTTTTCAATTTTCTCACGTTTGGTTGGCTTAAAAGTTTTTGGAAAATATTTTCCAAATCAATTTACTTTCCTCAAATTTAAGGAAAATTGTTTCCCTTTAAAAAGTACGGAGAACATTTTTCAAAACTCTCTTTCAACATCACTCTTAAGTTGAAATATTTATATAACTCTCAAAATCACTCACCTCCTACTTCAACCCCCTACCCCACCCCTTACCACCTCATCCAAAAAAAAAAAAAATTAAATTTCTTTCTTGCCTCATCCCCTACACAAAACCCTACTCCTCCCTCCCCTCCCACTCCTCCCCCCCCCCCCCTCAAAAAAAAAAATAATTATTTTTTAATAAAATTTCAAACATTTTCTTACCCCTCCCCCCTCCAAAAAAAGTAATTTTTTAAAATTAATTTTTTAAAAATTTTTAAATTTTTCCTTGCCCCACCCTCACTCCCCTACCCCAACCGCTACCCCCTATCATCCCCCATTCAAAAGAACTATTTTGAATTTTTTTCTTACCTCATCTCCTAACCCAAAACTCAAACCCTTATCCCATTCAAAAAAATATTTAATTTTTTTTGAAGAAAATTCAAACTTTTTTTCCTCCCCTACCCGACCCCCCCCCCCCCCCCCCCCCACACCCTCCCCCTTCCCCCGCTTCCAAAAAAATTAATTTTTTTACCCCACCCTTACTCCCCTACCCCGACCCCCACCCCCTACTAGCCCCCTTTCCCCTCCAAAAAAAAAATTAATTTATTTTAAAAAAAATTTTTTTTATCCACCCTTACTACCTATTTTGACAACCTCAACCTCACCTATCAACCCTTTTCTAAAAAAAATATTTTTTTTCAAATGCGAAACTTTTTTCTTATCCACCCTTCTTATCCTATTCATTCTCATTATTTTTGTTAAATATATATAAATACTTTTATAAAATATATACTTACCCAATTTCCATAACGAACACAAGATTATACAAAAACAACTTACTTTCTAGAAAACGTTTTTCCTCGTTCATATTGAATATACTCTAAAAAAGTATTTTTAGGGTAAAAGAATATTTTTCTAAAATGTCTTTTTACTCTTTAGCTAACCATTAAAATGTATTTTCTGAAAAAAAAATAAAAATTCATTCACCAATCAAGCACTAAAAAATATTTTTTGAAAAATATTTTTTATCCACCAACCAAACATAAGAAAATAAGTAAGAAACCAATTTGTGTTCCACGAAAAGTAAGAAACCAATTTGTGTTCCACGAAAACATTTTCCTTCGTACCAAACATACACTAAGGGAGGGAATACATTTTGCCTTCACATAATGTTCGGAAAAAGGTCCGCACCCAAATCCAAAAGGTGTGAATATGGTGTGCATTAATATCGTCGGTCACACTCATACTGTTCGTTCACATTATGCTCGATGGGAGCACGAAATACAGATACACGTTGTCTACAAGCCGTGTCTGGCCATCTGGGGAGTACTAAGATAGTACAATATAGTCATATTTACTGTTTCGGTTTGACTAGTGTTGTAGATATGATATTTTTATTTTTTATTTTTTTTTTGGTTTTTCACATGACGTTTGAAATTGAGTGGAAGTCCGATTAAAGTCGAATTCGCGATGAAAAGTCTAACATTAAGGTAAAGAGTGTTCCCCTAATAAAATAATTCTGTATCTAGGAGATTCGAATTCGAGATCTTCGATTAAAAAAAAGCTAATACATAATTGTGCTCAGGTAGTGTAAAACTATTAATATAATTTGGATTGAAAAGTTGTTAATGGTATTGGAAAATTACCATAATACTTAGAAATTCTTAAGAATATTTCTAGTATATAAAGGTATGTCCTTTACAGCTTGTTTGGATTGTGGTTTACCATGGTTTCATAATGTATGGTACAGTATGGTATGGTATGGTAATGTATAGTATAGTACAATACAATATTTGGATGGACTGTATCATGGTTCATGGTTGTTTAATAACAGTTTTATTGTTGGTTTGATGGGTATGGTACTGTATCGTAACGGGTAAATTTATTAAATGACCTTAATAATTATAAATTATAAATGTATCAATAATTATTAATAATATATTTTTTTATATATAAATTTATCACAAATCATACCTTGTAAATATATTAAGTTGTTTGTTTCTTCATCATATTTTTTTTCTTGAGATTGTTATTGTTAGTTTTAGTTGTTCCCGGATTTGCATATTCAATCACGTGCTACCAATGAATGATCTAGTAGAACTTTTAGTTGATATTGTTTCAGGAATTTGTTGAAGAATTACAAACTAAGAATGCATATCTACTATAAAAATGAAATAAAAAAAATTGAATGCACCATCTACCTTCCCTGAGAATTGATATGAATGGAATAATGTATTATGCATAAAGGCTGGATCTTTCTTTTTCATGAAGTATGGAATGCTTGCTCTATTCCTCAGTATGTAATAACTTATGGATACTAACTAAAATAGTATGAAAACAATCATAATATGGATAATAACTTATGGATAAACTTTCAGCCGTTCATGTGCTCAAACGGGTTCATGTAGTCCAATAAAGTTGGCATGGTGACACAAAATTGGGATCCTAAGTTGAATCACTTGTGAATTGAAGGATTGGCTCACAGAATATACCTTGAAATCAGAATAGACAAGTAGTAGAATGTCTGACATAATTTCATACTCGACCAATTTCTTGATAAGTAAATCATTTGACGGATAAGAACACAAAAAGAAAACAATAAGCAGTTACGTTTAAAAAGACAAACCTAGAAAAAGAGAACGAGAGTAGAAGAGGAGACTAAAGACGGAAGAAAAGAACGCAGAGGAGCACCATGGGAGAACCCCACAAAGGAGAACGATGAGCATAAAACGTAAAAATACAACGTATTTAGAGTCGAAAGTAATATAGGGTAAAAGGGTAAAATAAGATTTATTAATATTCGGTAAGGACATAATTGGAAAAGAAAAAAAGAAGATTATGGGATACCACCAAATCGGTGGTTCTGTAAATTGGGGGATTTCATGGTTACCAAATCATGAAAAGGAACCATACTGTCACACCCCCTGTTTTTCACCGCATCCGACCCCGCTAGGGAGTTGGTTTTAGAGAAAATGAGTTTTTCCCATTAAAGTGACGTTTTGAAAAGGGATTATTTTATTTACGGAGTCGCCACTTGGAATTGAGTTTGGGTGTTCCAAGTCACCTTATTGAATCCCTATTCAAAAGGAAATGACTCTTTATTTTTTTATTTTTGGTCTGCGAACTAGGAATCCGGATAACGAATTCTGTTGACCGAGGGGAAGTTGTTATGCACCCCTCGAGTCCCGTGGTTCTAGCACGGTCGCTTTTATTGACTCATCCTGACTTAAATTATTTTGACATATGATGTTAGTAGGCCCTAAAATCGCTCATTTTAAAGTACTAAAATTATTTAAAACTCTTGTATTAAACGGTGAAAAAATAATTTTATAAATATTTATCAAAGTGCATTATTGCATCCTTGAATTTTTAAATGTCTCAGAAAGATGTGTACGCTGCATTCTTAATTAAGACGAATATTTTAAACATGCCTAAAATTTGTTTGATGTTAAAAACATTTATTTATTTTTGGTAAACTCGTAATAATTTTATATATGCGAAACGCTATTTATTCTTAATAGTAAGCTAAAGTAATATTTATTTAAAGCGATCGATTAAATTAATTAATTAATTCTATAAATAATTATTAAACTTTATTAATGACAATAAGTATAAATAACGAAATAATAAAATAAATAAAAATAATGATGGAAATACACAAAGTTGTCCCTATTATACTAAATTTAAATTTATTCTCTTTAAATTGATATAAACACAAATCACCTATTACAAGTCAAATTAAACACAAAAATCTCAATAAGCTGATTTGAATACGAATTCACGAAGAAAATAAATATCTCGAATTAACGATGAAGCTTAAATAAAATACGAATGTGGACACAATTTAATAACAGTTCTTGCCTACAATATTTTTTTTTTTTGTAATTCAATGGGCCCTTAACTATAACATACCAATATTTATTTTCCCAACTTATTTTTCTATTCTTTTTGTTATCAACATTCTTCTTGATTTATTTTTATTAAAATTTAAAATAAGCATCACAACACAGTATACTTCAAACATTCAAGTAACTTAAAACATTCTTACTTATTATTATTTTAACGCCACTATCATAATATTAATCTGTCTGCTTTTCCTATTAACGTATATATGTAAATAATTTATTAGTATTATTGACAAGACTTTTACCGGAAGTCAGTTTTTTTAAAATCTTTACAAATATAAATTACCCAAAAAAAAAAATTAACAAAGGTTGTTAAAACTTTTAGGGGTGTTTATACTGAAATTTACCAAAAGAGAAAAAAATTCTTTTTCCTGGTTTTTCGATTCTGTAAGGGAGAGAGAAAATTCCCTTATATAAGTTATCAGTAATTGAGAGAATTTGTTTTTGCTTTTTCTTTCTGTTCTAAATTTTAATTTAACAGAATTAACACGACAAAGTTAACACACAAAATTTTACATGTAAATAAACATTCAATATATTTAGTACAACATATAGTAACAAAAATTCACATAATCAAATATAATCATTAACATAAATTTGAACACGTTTCGAATTCACTATAAAAATTCATAAAGTTAATAATACAAAGTAGAACAAGGACCTGTTGATAATTTAAAACAGAAGACTCAAATGTCGTTACTGGAAACTCGGATGGAAATTCCAACTTCAACTTTTCTTCTTTTCTCTCTTTTGCATGATGTTTTTTTTTTGTTTTCCCTCCCCATTCCTTTTTTTTTCAGTGTCTGATATAGTGTACGTATATATGTATATGGGTATGTATCGTGTGTTTGTGTGGAGGAAATGGGGGAGAGGTTGAGTGAAAGTGGGAATTGTGGGGTGGTTTGGGTAGTTTAGGTCTCTTTTTCTTATTATTATTATTATTATTATTATTATTATTATTATTATTATTATTATTATTAATATTTTAAATAAAATAAAAATGATTAAGATCTATTTAAAACTAATAAGTTAATAACTAGTTTTAGAAATATGATTAAAATAATACTACAATCATTAGATTATTTATTAAAAGTTAAAAGAAGAAAACCAATATAATTTAGAAAATTTCCTTTTTCCAAAAATATATAAATAAACAACAAAATAAAAACTTATTTAAAAATGTGACTCTATTTTTGTAGTTTTCAAAATTTTTAAAACAAACTTTGTTAAACTAAGATAAAATTGAAATATCTAACTTAGACCTAAAAATAAAATACATATATATATATATATATTAAACACTAAAAATGACGTAAAACATTAGGTTTTGATAAAAAATTAGGTGTTTACACATACCATACCATAGCTTTTAAGAAACAATCAAAACAAACATAATCTGTTAGTAATCATACTATATCATACCACAGAAAACCACCATCCAAACAAACACTAGATTGTTTTTTTCACTTATACAATTAACTAACGAAACTTACAAAAACTTATCTCGATAGAAAATTCAGCAGAAACTTAAGTAAAGAAAATTTATGAGGTCATATTCATAATGGTGAATAAATATTGTTATCATTCTGATACGGCTAAAAGTATTATATTGGAAATAGAGGCTCACTTGTGTAGTTAGTAATTACTCCTTATGATACATTCATTTTTGGAGATGAATATATATGTGCCATTTCCTTCACGCTAATATCCGAGAATGAATCTAGATATTTTCTTTATCAATGAAGATTTTGGTTTTCCTTTTGACATATCTTTTTTTTTTTTTTTAACAAGTACATAATTATGATACTACTTTATGTCCTACTTAATACTCCCTCCGTTTCGTTTTAGTTGAATATTTTTATTTTAATTTATTTGTCCAAGTTGTAAAACCAAGACTATTTTACACATATTTTTTCTATTTTATCCTTGATAGTATTAAATATAACCACATTTTTCAAAATTATTGAAAGTAATAATTTTATATTTTCAGTACTAACTTTAAATATGAAACTTTACTTTTTCTTCTCTTTTCAAAAGTAGACTTATGCATGCATGAATTGGAATACTTGCACCAAGTTTTCATGCTTAATTGATTATTTAATTTTACAATGCCAAGAAGGGTAAAAGAGTAAAATACGCTTCTTATTATTGAGTTTCTTAATGGGTGTGCCAAGGCTAAAGGGGTCATTTAATTCGAAACGGAGGGAGTATTTAATTTCCATAACTTACTACATCCAATCAGTTGTTTTTCTTCTAATTGTTACTAGGGGATTCAGTTCTTCTCCATTTCTATATTATTCATTTTTTTCAAGTTCCTACATGGATGAGAGACACATGACATGAGTTAAAATGAATGATTAAGATTTATTAACTAAATTAAGATTTTAATCATGATATGAACAATAAATATTTTATCTATTTATTTCAAAATTTTAGTAATTCAACAATTATTATAGTTACATAATTATTTTATCCACAATTTTTTTTTTTAAAGAAGTTCTCTTTATTTCTACGCTTTTTTTTTTCTAAGTTGTGTTTTATTTCCATACTCACCGTCTATCTTTCTACTTCTTTAAGTTAATTTTTTTTATTTCATTTTAACCATTAGATGTTTTTTCTTTAAAATTAGCTATGAGTATAAATGGTGACACTTCAATGTTTTTAATAAGTATTTTTTTAAATTATGCGAATTGATTATTTTTATTATAATATCAATAATGCTCGTGTTATTATAATAATTTACCACTCAAAGATTCATATTTATACGAATTTTTTTTACTGTCATCATGATTTTAGCTTTGCCAATTTTTCTTAAGTGATAAGAATTAAGAGATTTGAAAAAAAAGGAGAAATAATAAAATTTTTAAATGATAAGGGTGTATCTATTAATTTTTTTAATCATAAAGTAATTTTTTTCTACTTAAATCATGGTTAGAAAAAAAGGTAAGAAGAGAGAGAATTTTTAAAAAATATATTTATAGATAAAATAATTTTGTAGTTGTAATTGTGGAATTACTAAAATTTTTGAAAGCAAATATATAATATATTTGCTAGTCAAACCTTAACCATTTATTTTAACTCATGTCATGTGTCTCTCATCCAAGTAAGAACTTGGGGGAAATGGAGAGAATGAAAATGGAAAGGAGCTCAATCCTTTACTAGGTGGCTAGGCCGTGCTACGCACGAGCCCAATATTGATTCTTAAAATTTTTACGTTATGTATAATTCTATCATTTAATTAAAACTTTTATTTATTTGGTTGATAAATTCTTAGTTAGGCATATATTATTATATTTAGATTAATGAAATTTGTATAAGAATATTTTAAGTTGTTAATATAATACCCATATAATTTCGAGAGACAATCAATATTTTTTATATTTTTTTTTAAAACATATTTACGATTATTAATTATTGTGATTTCATTACTTGTCACATAGTAATTATCAAAAATATAATAAAATATTTTAAGTTAGTTAACTGTTGTAATTTAGAATATCTTTTATGCAATTTTCAAATAATACATGTTGTTTTTCTTGTCCAAACTTTTGTGTCACTGATAGTCAATTATATTTGTAAAATAATTTAAGTTTTTAATTATCGAGATTTATAATTCCTTTTTTCTATTCCAATTTAAGTAGCACTGATATAATTTCTAGTCAGTCAAATATTTTACATCTTTTAAAATTTTTAAGTTATTAATTATTGTGATTAACATATTTTTTTAATGTATTTTTTTAATATATAACATATTAATTATTTTTTAGATATTTAAGTTGTTAACTATAGTATTATAATTTATAAAATCTTTTATATACTTTTCAAGTAATATATGTTGCCCTCCTTGTCCAACATTTTGTGGCATTGATAGTCAATTATACCTTTTAAATAATTTAATATTTTAATTATTGTGATTTGTAATATATTTTTTTGTATTTTAATTTAATCGGAATAATGCTTAGATGGTCATTATAATTAATTAGGGATTCTAAAATAAATTTATGATTGAAGCAGCGAAATAGGCATGTCTTAAATAACTTATAATATTTAATTAGGAGTAATATAGTAAAATCATGATTGAAATAGCTGAAACAAACATGTCATAAATATCTATTTTATTTTTTTTTATTAAATATTATTAATTTTTTAATACATAAATGCCATATAACAATTAATTTAGGGTGATATATAACAGTTAATTTAAGGGAATATAGTAAAATTACGGAAAAGTCAGCAAGCAGGTATGTCGCGGCAAGCAGGTATGTCGAGGCTATCACACCTGCTCACTGACTTCTAATATAGGAGAACATCTATATATTGATAGCCACCTCTTTAAATTTGAAATACTTCTTAAATTACCTATATATTGATAGCCATCTCTTTAAAGTTGAAAGACTTTTTACTTTAAAATCAAATATATTAAACAAATAGTTGTATTGTTCCAACCTCCTCTTCTCACATACTAACCCAACAATTGAACGCTAATCTAGCAAACTTAACTGTTTTTTCAAAAACAATTATAGCTTGAACATACTTCTCCAAAATTAAAAATAATTAACTGGTAAAGTTGTTGTCATAGGATCAGGAGGTCACAGGTTCAAACATTGAAAACAACCTTTGACATAAAATGCAAGGTAAAACGGCGTACAATACACCCTTGTGGTGGGACCCTTCCCCGATACTGCGCATATGAAAAATTTTAGGGGTCGTTTGGTAGAGTGTATTGAAAAATTAATGCATGCATTAGTTTAATGTGTATTACTAATGTTGTTTTTGAATATTTTCGGGTACGCAAAATCTGTAATTTGACAGAATGACTTCAACACTAGTTCAAGTTTAAAACAAGACCACTATGATGTGCAACAACACCCTTAACACAAGATCAAAGTAATCTTTCAAAGAAGTGTGTTTTATTTTTTAGAAATTAAGATGAAACAGAAATGGCCAAGTCCTCCGAATTCACGGAGTGTCCTTAAGGAAATAATTCCCCTCAATACCCGAGGTTGCGGAATTTTCCTTCCAGGATAAAATTGCCAAACAAACTAACTGTAGCGGTACCTCAAACAATTGGAATCTCTTCGAACTCGCTCAACGATTTGATTGATCACACATAATGTTTTGAACATAAGATAAGTTCGTATATTCAATAAAAAATTCCTTACTAAACCTGTGGATAAATTCAGGTTTATATAGCCATCAAGTGCCCCTTCTGAAAGGTGACAAAGGTTCATCCGAAAAGGTGTATCCGTTGGAAGAGTCATGTCTGTTCATTTGAAATATTATATGTTTTTCTGAACAGACATAACTATCTGAACAAACATTTTGTTTCCAAAACAATGTCTTTTCCTCAAAGATTGTGTCCCTTCATTTTTCATTCACACCAATTGAACCCAACAATCTCTCACATGAATGGGTAATGACTATTCTTTGTAAAACTTTACGGTCAAATATGTGATCATCAAGCAAAGAATGATTGCATCTGGATAAGTGGGTTTTCCTTTGAACTTTCCATAATGAACATGCATCGGATGCACTCGGTCAATCAGTAGATTTGATATCTTTGAACCATCGAGCTTTAATGTACATCTAGACAACACATGTCGCACAACCAACCTTTAATCATTTATGGTTCTCACAATTTTGTTCGTTTCAGCCATGAACACATTCCAATCTCATGAGAGCTTAGAGAATAGGCCTTTACTAATATTCTCCTTGAAGCGGCTTCAACTTCACCCTCAGATAGGTGATTTCTAAGCTTTCAATCCTATAGATTAAACTATTTGGTCAAATCTTTCAAATTTAGATAATCATTAAAAAACTTCACACCATAAGTCTCATCTTCGTTTACTAAACATTGTCTACATCATGAGAATAGGTTGGGCATTTGACAATGTTGAATCTGTCAGACACAACTTTGTTTGATCTCCTTGAACCTAGCTCTTGGAATCTCCAGTCTGCTAAGTGGAGTTATCGCCATGCTGACTTTCCCTAGGCCTTAAGACCATTCCCTTGGATGTCCTCTCAACTCCTTCTCTAGATAGATCTTTTGTAAGTGGGTCTGATACATTATCCTTAGACTTCACATAGTCAACAGTGATAATTCCACTAGAGAAAAACTCTCTAAAGGTATTATGTCTCCGTCTTATGTGATAAGATTTATCGTTGTACATCATGCTCCCTGCCTTACCTATTGTCGCTTGGATATCACAGTGTATACATACTGGTGCCACTGGTTTGAATCAATAAGGAATATCTTCCGAGAAATTTTGTAGCCATTCTGCTTCTTCACCGACTTTATTCAATGCGATAAATTCAGATTCCATTGTGGAGCGACCAATACATATCTGTTTAGATGATTTTCAAGAGACCGCTCGTCCACCGATAGTAAATACATATCCACTCATGGATTTTACTTCATTCGATCAGGTGATCCACTTTGCATCACTATATCCTTCAAGTATCGTGGGATATTTATTATAATGCAAAGCATAGTCTTGAGTGTATTTAAGATACCCCAAAACTCTTTTCATTGCCATCCAATGAGTTTTGTTGGGATTACCCATGTACCGACTCAACTTACTACTAGCACATGCTATGTCTGGTAGTGTACAATTTATTATATACACTAAATATTCCAATACTCTTGCATACTCCAACTGTGAATCACTTTCACCCTCATTCCTTTGAAGTGCGAAGCTCATGTCTAATGGAGTCTTGGCAATACCAAATTCTAAATACCTAAATTTGTCAAGTACCTTTTCGATATAATGAGACTATGATAATGCCAACCCTTGTGGAGTTCTATGGATTCTTATTTCTAATATCAAATCCGTAACTCCAAGGTCTTTCATATCAAACTTGCTCTCAAGTATTCTTTTCATTGCATTTATGTCAGAAATGTCTCTACTGATGATCAACATATCATCCACATATAAACAAACAATGACTTGGTGATTTGGAGTGTCTTTAATGTAAACACATTTATCACATTCATTTATCTTGAACCCATTTGCCAACATGGTTTGGTCAAACTTTGCATGCCATTGTTTAGGTACTTGCTTTAGTCCATACAGTGACTTAATAAGTTTACACACCTTATTCTCTTTTCCTGGAATCACAAAACCCTCATGTTGTTCCATGTAAATTTCTTCCTCTAATTCTCCATTTAGGAATTTTGTTTTCACATCCATTTGATGAATTTCAAGACCATATACCGCCACCAAGGCAATCAACATTCGAATCAACGATATCCTTTACTGGCGAGTATGTATCAAATTAATCAAAGCCTTTTTTCTGTTTGAAGCCTTTTACTATAAGTCTTGCCTTGTATTTGTCAATAGTACCATCCGCTTTCATTTTTATTTTGAAAATCCATTTAGAACCTAAATTTTTATTTCCTGAAGGAAGATCAACCAACTCCCATATATGGTTTCTTAAGATTGAATCAATCTCACTATTGACTTCCTCTTTCCAAAAGGATAAATCTGAAGATGTCATCGCTTTCTTAATTGTTTGAGGCTCATTTTCTAAGAGAAATGTTACAAAATTCAATCCAAACGAAGTTGACGTTCTTTGACTTGTACTACGTCTTGGATTCTCATTCTTATGTACATTCTCACTTGGTTCATCTCGAGGTCGTTCAGACCCCCTACTAGACTGTTCATGTCGAGTTTTATATGGATAAATATTTTCAAATAATTCATCGTTATCTGATTCAATTACCATATTTTTATTAATATCCCAATGTTCGGATATATGAACCAAAAACTGACATGCTTTACTACTTTTAGCATATCCTATGAACATGCAGTCCACCGTCTTAGGTCTTATCTTAACCCTTTTAGGCATTGGAACTTGGGCCTTCGCTAGACACCCCCACACTTTGATATATTTCAAGTTGAGTGTTCTTTCTTTCCATTTTTCATAAGGAATTGATTGTGTCTTACTATGGGGAAATCTATTGAGTATTCGGTTGGCTGTAAGGATAGCCCCCCCCCCCCCCCAAACTTTGCGGTAAACCTGAACTTATAAGTAAGACATTCATCATTTCTTTCAAAGTTTAATTTTTACTTTTCGCAATTCCATTAGATTGAGGTGAATACGGGGTCGTAGTTTGATGGATAATTCCATTCTCTACACATATTTCGATGAAGGAAGATTCATAGTCTCCGCCTCTATCACTACTTATCATTTTAATCTTTTTCTCTAACTGATTTTTAATTTCAGTTTTGTATTGCCTAAACGCATCTATTGCTTTATCCTTATTATTTAGCAAATAGACATAACAATATCTAGTGCAATAGTCAATAAAACTTATGAAATACTTTTTCCCACCACGTGATGGTGTTGACTTCAGATCACAACTGTCAGTGTGGATTAAGTCTAAGGGATTGGAATTTCTTTCAACGGACTTATACGGATGCTTAGCATACTTTGATTCCACACAAGTTTGACACTTTGATTTATTGCACTCAAAGTTTGGCAAAACTTCTAAGTTAATCAGTTTTCATAATGGTTTGTAATTAACATGGCCTAATCGTTCATTCCACAAATCGTAAGACTCAAGCAAGTAAGAAGAATTTGAACTTTTATTGATTTCAACATTCATTACATTCAATTTGAATAGGCCCTCATTGAGGTAGCCTTTTTCTACAAACACTTCTCCTTTACTAAGTATAATTTTTTCGAAAATAAATACACATTTGAATCCGTTTTTGTCTAGAAGTGAAACAGAAATCAAGTTCTTCCGTAACTCCGGAACATATAAGACATTGTTAAGTGTCAACACTTTTCTGGAAGTCATCTTCAAGTACACTTTTCCTGTTCCTTCTACTTTTGCAGTAGCGGAGTTTGCCATGTAGATCTTTTCTTTTACTTGAGCTAGAGTGAACGTCGAAAACAACTTCTTATTAGCACAAACATGGCGGGCGGCACCAGAATCCATCCACCATTCGCGAGGATTTCCCACCAAGTTGCATTCAGAAAGCATAGTACATAGATTACCCGTTTCTTTCTTAGACTCAGCCAGATTTGCTTGGTCCTACTTTTTTCCTTTCTTTGGGGCACGACAATCCGTAGACTTGTAGCCAATCTTGCCACAGTTGAAGCACTTTTTCTTGAATTTCTTCTTGGGTTGATTACTTTCATTTCCAACTTTCTTTTACTTTTTAGAATTATTTTGGTCATCTTCTACAATGTTTGTTCCATTCATTGCAGAATTACTTCTTGACTTTCTTTCTGCAACCTTATTATCTGCTTCAATGCGCAGTCATACAATTAAATCTTCGATGGACATCTCCTTACGTTTGTGTTTCAAATAATTTTTGAAGTCCTTTCACATAGGTGGTAGCTTCTCTATTGTTATTGCTACTTGAAACGCTTGATTCACGATCAAACCTACAACAAAGGTTATATGAATACTAAGAACATGATTAAACTGTTCAACAAAGGAATTTGTTAAAATCACACCTTCTGCAAGGAGATCATGAATAATCACTTGCAGTTCCTGCACTTGGGAAACAACAGACTTATTGTCTATCATTTTATACTCCAGGAATCTTGCAATGAAGAAATTTTTAGTTCTGGAATCCTCAGTCTTGTAATTCCGTTGTAGCACTCCCCATAATTCTTTTGTTGTCTTTGTTCCGCTATACAGATTATAGAGATCATCTTGGAGACCACTCAAGATGTAGTTCCTGCAAAGAAAATCTGAGTGCTTCCAAGCCTCTACAATCACAAATCGCTCTTGTTCAGAGGTTTCCTCGAGCACTTCCGGAGCTTCCTCAAATATGAACCTTTGAAGACAAAGAGTGGTGAGGTAGAAGAACATTTTCTGCTGCCACACCTTGAAGTCAATACCCACAAACTTTTTAGGTTTCTCCATTGATGCAGCTGCCGGCGGAGCATTCATGCGACTTGTTGTGGAAATACTAGTTGCCCCCACAGTCGTTGCGGCATCTTGAACTTGACTATCATTAGTCATTTTCCTGTCACAACAAAACAGTACCTTTAGTATATCTAAATACTTATTAAAAAGTTGCAGCAACTTTAAACACCTCTTTTTTCTAGTTTAACAATGAAATTTTTATGACTTCCAATCGTCAAACGAGTGATCTTTAACTTGTGATGAAGGTATTATGTCTTCAAATCACTATTTAAGTTCAAACAGAGTAGAAAGCTTAAAGCTTAATCTCCAGAAATCAAGCTATACAGATTTAAAAAAAAAAAAACTTTAGTGAAAAGAAAATTTCACCAAACAAGCAAAAATAATTTTGTTTTCTTTTTTTTTTTTCAAAATTATTTCCTTAAGATTGTTGTTTTTCAATGTTTTTGGGTACACGAAATCTGTAATTTGATAGAATAACTTCAACACTAGTTCAAGTTTAAAACAAGAACACTATGAAGTACAACAACACCCTCAACACAAGATCAAAGTAATCTTTCAAAGAAGTGCTCTTTATTTTTTAGAAATTAAGATGAAACAAAAATGGCCAAGTCCTCCAAATTCACGGAGTGTACTTAAGGAAATAATTCTTCTCAAGTACCCGAGGTTGTGGAATTTTCCTTCCAGGATAAAATAGCCAAACAAACCAACTGTAGCGGTACCTCAAACAATTGGAATCTCTTCGAACTCACTCAACGATTTGATTGATCACACGGAATGTTTTGAAGACAAGAAGAGTTTGTATATTCAGAAAAATTTTCATTACTAAACTTGTGGATAAATTCAGGTTTATATAGCCATTAAGTGCCTTTTCCAAAAGGTGGCAATAGTTAATCCGAACAGGTGTATTCTTGGGAAGAGTCATGTCTGTTCATTTGAAACATTGTGTCTTTTTCTGAACAGACACAACTATGCACCCTATGTATAACTAATGCTTGCATTAGTTATATGCTCTATTGTGTATTAAGGTGTGTATTACTAATAACTCAAAGTTCATGGTATTAGCAATGCAATGAATCCAATACATGCATTAACATGATTAAAGACACTATTATCTCTCAAAAAAAATTTCACATCCTTTTCAACATATATATGGAGGATATTTTTGTAAAATAATTTTTTTTTAAGAAATTATTTAATTCATGTTATTTTTAGTACATCAAACCAAACACTGCATAAGAAAAATACAAGCATAACTAATGCAAACATAGCTAACACAGCATTACTAACACACCATATTTTGCATTATTCTTATACACTCTACCAAACGACCCCTTAGTGTACTGAGTCATCCTTATGTTCACTGATATTCTTTTGCCAGAACTTGAGAGTTTGTGAGAAGTGAAAATGTTATGTATTCTATCTAGCAAAATTTACTACTTATCCCCGCAACCCACTATCCCTTCTATACATAGTAGATAATGAAGGGCACGTTTTACACACCCAATATTACAGTTTTAAATATATTTATCAGTATTTAATTAGTTTGTCAAAAAAATAAATTAATATTTTTAAATAAATATGATATAAAATGGTAATAGAGATCACACTTTTTAAAAACTTTATTTTTTAATTTTTTTATAAAATTAAATAATAACTTGCAACTTATTTAAATTTTCCTAATTAAAATTAAAATATAATATGCTTTAATGCTTATTTAACATAAGGTCAAACACATTAAATTAAATAAATAAATTTAATATTTTTATTTTTCAACTTTATTTGAAATTTGTACAAGATGATATATTAAAATTATAAGCGTCAGTATATTAACATTTTTATAAAATCTTAGATCAATAATTTCTTAAAATATGGTCTCTTTACCTAATATACTATATAAATAAAATTAAATAGCGTATTTATATTAAGGATATAAGAGATTATTCTTATCCATATAAATACATCATACATTCATTTTCATAATGAAATAATATAAAAATTAAAGATACATTATTGATAGTTGAAAATTATCAATAAAAACAGGACACAAATTAAATTAATATTGGTGGAATTAAATTTTTTATTAAAGGGATTAAAAAAATATATGTCATTTAATCCTAGTTTAAAGTTATTTTACTTGCAGGTTAATTTGTTTATTATATTGTACTCTCTCCATTCCTTTTTATTTGCTCTATTTGGTTACACACACCTTAATCTCTTACTCCTATAAAATTAAAAGTAATTTCACTAATATAATCCAAATTAAATTTTATACCTATTTTCTAATCAATAATGATTACATTTACTGAACAGGGGTATAATAAAAAGATTTTGTTCAAACTATTCTTGAAATATTAAAGGAGCGAATATTTAGGAATATAAGCACAACCCAAATAGAGCAAATAAAAAGGGATGAATGGAGTATTGTATATATATTTTTTTAAGATTACATATTTCAATTTATATGAAAATTTATATATAAATATATTTATATAATATAGTAAAAGTTCTTTACACTGATCATTTAATGTACTTCAATCTTTTTTAAAAAAATTATCTTTTAAATATCTGTTTTGCATGTTGACATGCACATCAATTGTGAGTACACCTACAATCCATATGAATACAAAATTGTGCGTTCGAAGCCATTTATGAATATTACATATGTAATTCTTTTTCATTTCTAGTAAAATATTTATAGAATGATTTAATGATTTTTTTGTAAAATTAATTTATAATGAACGAAATAAAATCTTTAAATGGATTAAAAACTTTAAATTTTAATCCACCCAGTTCATGTGTGATAGCATTTTTTGAGAAAAAAACTAAAATATTAAAAGTTTGAAGTGTAAAGTTTTTGGACAAAGTTAGAATTTCACTTAGAAAGTTTAAAATATAAGAAAATAAATATATGAATAAAAAAATTCAACATTTACCACACAAAGATAAAAAATAATTTTAGTTCTATATAAACAATCTAATATTTTATGAGAGAAGATTTAGATTATAAATTTAAATTTATTTAAAATATTACTTTGTAAATAATGTGGTTGAATAAGTTGGGACTTAAATGTAAAAATATTGTTAGCCACATAATGAGTTCACCTAGAAAATGTAGGCTAGAAAAGAAAAAGTGAGTTCACTTAGAAAATGTAGGCTAGAAAAGAAAAAAGAAATGGCTAATGACAGTTTTGTTGATATTACTATTGACTAATGATTGTACCATTTAAATATAAAATGACAAATATACCCTTCGCCGTCCAACTCACTCTTCTATATAGTAGAAATTAGATAATGAAGGCCTGTTTTATGAGCCAAATATTATAGTTATAAATATATTTATTGATATTTAATTAGTTTATTAAAAAATAATATTTTTAAATAAAATGATACAAAATGATAATAAAGATCACACTTCAAAAAAAATATAATTTTTTATTTTTATAAAATCAAATAATAGCTTACAACTTATTTAAATTGCCCTAATTAAAATAAAAAATATGCTTCAATGCTTATTTTAACACCAGGTCAAACACATTTTCTTGAATTAAATAACTAATTTGAATGTTTTTATTTTTCAATTTTATTTGAAAATTATACAAGATAAATTAAAATTATAAGTGTTAATATATTAATACTTTTTATAAAATCTTACGAACAATATTTTATTAAAATATGATCTTTTTACCTAATATATTATATAAATAAAAATAAATAACATATTTATATTATGGAGATAAAAGATTGTTCTTATCTATATAAATATATCATACATTCATTTTCATAATGAAATAATATAAAATAACGAAAGATACGTTATTGATAGTTGAAAATTATCTGTGAAAAAATAGAGCACAAATCAAATGAATGTTGGTGGAGTCAAATTTTCTTAATAAAGGGATTAAAAAAAATATATTATTTACTGTTAGTTTAAAGTTATTTTACATGTAGGCTAATTTATCTATTATATCATATTCTCTTCATTCCTTTTTATTTGCTCTATTTGTGTTGGATACACACCTTAATCTCTTACTCCTATAAAATTAAAAGTAATTTCACTAATATACTCCTAATTAAATTTTTTACCTTTTTTCAAATCAATAATGACTACATTTGTTGAATAAGGACATAATAGTAACATTTTGTTCAAACTATTCTTGAAAGATTAAAGTAGCAAATATTTAAGAATATAAGCACAACCTAAATGAAGCAAATAAAAAGAAATGAATGGAATATTATATATCTTATTTTTAAGATTACAAATCTCAATTTTTACGAAAGCTTGCATATAGTTATATTTATATAATATAGTAAAAGCTCTTTACTTTTACCATTTAATGTACTTCAATTTTTTAAAGAAATTTTTTCTTTGAAATATCTGTTTTGGAAGTTGACATGTGCATCAATTGTGATTACACCTACAATTCATAAGTGAATATAAAAATTGTGTGTTCGAAGCCTTATATGAATATTACATCTGTAATTCTTTTTCATTTCTAGTAAAACATTAATAGACTGGTTTGATGATATTTTTTGTAAACTAGTTTGATAATGAATTAAAAAATATCTTTAAATAGGTTAACAACTTTAAATTTTAATCCACCAACTTCATGCGTGATAGTGTTTTTTGAGCAAAAAATAAAAATATTAAAAACTTGGAGTTTTGAAAATTTTGGCGGAGAACTTTCACTTAGAAAGTTTAAAATATAAGAAAATAAATATATGAAGAAAAAAATTCAACATTTACCACATAAAAAGTATAAAATAATTTTAGTTTTGTATAAACAATCTAGTATTTCATGACAGGAGATTCTTGAACAAAAATTAAAAATTTGGAGTATTAAAAATTTTGACGGAGTTAGAATTTTCACTTAGGAATTTTAAAATATAAGAAAATAAATATATGAAGAATAAAAATTCAATATTTAACACATAAAAATATAAAATAATTTTAGTTCTATATGAACAATCTAGTATTTCGTGAAAGGAGATTCTTGAGCAAAAAATTAAAATATTAAAATTTTAGATTATTAAAATTTTTATCGGAGTCAAAATTTTCACTTAGGATGTTTAAAATATAAGAAAATAAATATATGAAGAAAAAAATTCAGCATTTATCACATAAAAATATAAAATAATTTTAATTTTATATAAACAATCTAATATTTCGTGAAAGGAGATTTAAATTATAAATTTAAATTTATTTAAAATAGTACATGTGACATCACTTTCAAAAAGTTAGTTTAAGAGATTATGTATTTACCAAAAAGTCTTGAAATTGTAATGAAAGTCAAATATAAGGGCAATATTTTGACATAAAGTTTTTTAGTTGGTAAGACATAGTTGGAATGTAACTAAGGACTATCAAAAAGTTATCATCTCCCTTAAAAAAAGTTTTTTAGCTTGTAAGACATAGTTAGAAGGTAACTGAAGACTATCAAAAAGTTATATTCTCCTTAATATATAATAATATAGTTAAAAAAATAATTGTTTTAATTGATGGATTTCAGTCGACCAAATTATTATCACCGTGTTATTATATAAAAAAATAACATAATTTTAAATTGGAAAAATGATCCTCTTGATAAACCGAGCAAATCCCAAATCGTCACAAGTAGAATATAAGGTCCTTAAAAGAACTACGTGGAAGGAACTCAATAAATAAAAAGTAGTAGTCAAAAATATGGCAAATTAATTAGTAGTAGACTAGTAGTCCAATGCTAATTTGGACAGTAATGGAAAATTCTAGACTAAGAAGTAGATAGTTGACTAGAAGGCAGAAGCAATTAGATATCAATTTGGTTCATTTCAAGATATCAACTTGTCATACATATATTAAAATTAAAAACTTGACTAAGAACTTCTATTTAGGTGATTTTTTAATGGATGTCTTACTTACACCTACAAAGATGGAAATTAAAGAAAAGTACTTATGAGTCATGATGTAATTAATCTTAAGTCAATTTATCTTTTATAAATTTTAACTAAACGATCGAATTGCATCATAATCTGTTTATTGATAGGAATCTATAGAAATGGATAGAACTTGAACTTTTAACACTTGCTTCACCGATAAACTAAAGGTCAAAAGTTAAAAATTTGTTAAACTCAGTGTGTTTTGTATGAAGTAAAATGGTTTTCATGAAAAATATTTTTAATAAAAAATTAATTTCTAAATTAAGAAAAAAAAATTATTTTATAAATATTTATATATAATTTAAACAAATAAAATGAGGTGGAGGTGAAGATAGGAGATGGAGGAAATGAGGGCTACAAGGTCCAAGACCATTGTTTATAAACTCAACACTTCCTCATTTCTAAATAATTGTCATCATTTTATTTGCATTTCTCTTGAGAAAAACATTAAGTGCATGTTAAATTGACTAAATTACTCTTATTCATTATTTTTTTTTACACTATATTAATATTTTTCATATTTATGATTAAGGGCAAAAATAAAAAATAATAACTAATTATGTTTTGATTTTATAAATGACTAGTATTAAAAATATATATTTGTTATGAAATATAAAGCAGAGAAGAAGAAGAATGAAGAGATAAGAGAGAGTGATTATTATTTCTCTAGAGAGATTGCTTGATCAGTTGAATCACAATGAAGAAACCCTTTTTTTATATGGGAAAACTAACCTTTGGATTTCTAACTTTTTCGTAAATAGACATTCATTATATATGGTAAAGTTGACATTCACTATATATGGTAAGTAGAAATTTACTATATATGGTAATATATTTATAACACTCCCCCTTGAATGTCTAATTGATAGATAATGTGCCTCGTTAAAACCTTAATAGAAAAAATTCAGTAGAAAAAAAAATTAGTGAAGAAAAAAGAGTACATATCTCTAATAATACGCATATAGGTTACCTCATTAAAAACCTTATAAGAAAAACCCATTTGAACAAAATCTCGTAAGAAAAAAAGAGTATAGCGTGTATTAACTCCCTTTAATGAGAACATCCTTGAACTTTTGCATCCCCATCTTGTGCACCGTCTTATTGAAAGTTGTAGTTGGAGGAGATTTGGTGAATAAATTAGCTACATTGCCACTTGAACAAATCTGTTGCATATTAATATCAACATTCTTTTGGAGATCATGTGTATAGAAAAGCTTTGACGAAATATGTTTCATTCCATCTCCTTTTATGTATCCCCCATTAAGTTGTGTTATGCATGTTGCATTATCTTCATAAAAATCACATGTACTTTATCATATTTCAAATCAGATTTTTCGCGAATAAGATGTATCGCGGACCTCAACCACACACACTCTCGGCTCTCTTCATGAATAGCTATTATCTCAGGATGATTCGATGAAGTGGCTACTATAGACTGCTTTGTAGATTTCCAAGATATGATAGTACCCCACATATGAACACAAAACCTGTTTGAGATCGAGCTTTATGTAGGTTAGATAAGTACCCAACACAGCATGCCCAATAAGGTCAGAACTACAAAATTTAGAACAATATAAGCTCATATTGATATTTTATTTAGGTACCGTATATGTGTTTGATCTTATTTTGATGTCTCCTAGTAGGAGCAGAATTATACCTTGCTAACAAATTAATCAAAAAAGCTATAAGCCTTGTACTATTTACAAAATACATGAGTGCACCAATTGCACTAAGATATGGTACTTCATAACTAATTCAAATAGGTATATTTCTCATTTCAGCAAATAATCTATTGCTTTTGAAAACTCTTCAAGAGTTTCAATAGTTTTCAAACCATCAATTTATCCCTTATAAGGATAATAAACAAGTTTTCCAGAAACTTTACATGCTTCGAACATCTTAAATCTTTTAGGAATTTTCATATAGATTGTTGTCAAGTGACAATATTCAATATGTGTGACATCTTCAAGTGTCTGAACTGCAAATCAAATAAGTGTTATGCTTACCAAGATGTATCCTTTCATGTCACTTGATAAATGTTTCTATATCAGGATGCTTAAATAAACATAGAATTCAGCTCTTCATAATCTTTTATAATATTGTGCCAATATTGTATCAAAGAAATTATCGATGATATGTCATTTTGTATCAATTCATAATATGACATAACATTTTGAGGTCTCATAACTTTATTATTTTAAGGTACCTGAACCTCTCATAGGGTTTCATGAAGTGTTATGTCGTAGGCTCTTAAAAAGCACATTGTCTTCTTATTATGATTATTTGCTCCTTATCCTTTTCAAGGATTATTTCATTTGGAATCGATTGGCCTACCACGCTTCACCGCATCCATAGACTTTGTCCTTTAGGGACACAAAATAGGAGCACCTGTAGCTTAAATATGAGATGTCTTTGGCATTTGACTTGAATTATCTTTTGAATGAGAATCTGGTGATAATTCCTAACATATTTCATAGTTGTTTATAATCTCCCCCTTATATTAGGAAAACTAACATACATCTCAATTTACTTTAAAAAATTTATCTTTGTGCATTTGGTATATTCACTAATCGTATACCGCACATCAAAATTATTAGATGGGCAACGTGTGGTTCCTGAGTTAGAATCAACTTTGAGGGGAAATTAATCATAATTTATTAGTTTGCTGCATACAAGTACTTTTGTATATAATATTTCATATTTCAAACCAACACATGAAGCTTTGTTCTCATTAGCAATAATTCAGCTGTTTATCGAAGGCATTCAATGCCAAATTATCATTATCAAGATGAATTATCTTGATTACACCATCAAAAAATTATGCTCTTAACTCAATTTTATTGAGTAAGCAACTTTATGAATGTCAAATGCAGCTTGACAATAAACACACACGTGATCATGTTATATTGATGCATCTTTTCAACATATCACATGAAAGGCGAACAAACCTATATTCACCTTTTATATTTTCTAGATTTTAAGGGATCTAATCCTAACATTAGTTGGTCCAACCAACTTATCATGAGAACAAGTAGAATTAAAAGTTTATGAAGAATTTTCTAGTTCTTCAATATATTTTCAATACTCACTTTGCACATCTTTGAGATGCCACAATTCTTTATGTCAAATTTATGAGCTTTTATTCTAGCAAACTCCAAGTTTACCATGATATGTATCTGTTACTTTAATAAATTTCAGATTTACTATTACATGAATAAATTTTAGAGTTACCACTTTTGATACGATTCAAATGGCCGCCTTAGCTTTCAATGACATCATTTGAAGTCAATACGTGGGGCATCAAACTTTGGTCACATTAAGAAAATGGGATCCTACATGGAGGGGCCGATATGAGTACACCAAAGAGCAATCCTACGTGTGAAGATTGCTTGGAGCATGGAAGATTGAGGACTCACGGTTTTGGGCCTTCATTAAGGACATTTTAGTTACTTAGCTTTGTCCACGTAACACTCCATGACCACCTTTTTTCATTAAGGGTATTGTGGTCATTTTGTTATGTAATAAGTTAGACTATAAATAGGTTCTATTAGTTCATTTGCTAGTTAGTTTATGAAAGATGAAAAATTGAAATACTTGAAATCCTCTCTCTTAAAAGTATACCACCTTAGTATAGTCTTAGTTAGGACTTGGAAAAGTCATCCTTAGTATAGGGCTTGGAAAAGCCAATATTGTTCTTTGCTTGGAAATAGTGGATCTTGAGGTGAGTTGATTACCTTGGCGGTCACCGTAAGAGTGTGATTTTGATTATTACATTCATTAGGGGTTAATGTTGAAATATTCTTGGTTTTTAATCTTTTAATAATCTTGGTCTCACTATCTATCCTTTTATTATTTTGCAAATCCGTGTGTTTTTGTGTTTGTCATCTTGTATCCCTTTGTGTTGCTTGTTCTTCTCACATTTTGTAGACTATTTTGGCATCTTGGTGGTCTGATTTGTATCATTTGGTATCATAGCATGGATTGATGTTGTTCCTATAAGATCAATCTTGGGCTCTTAAATTTGAAAATTAAAAAAAAGTTTTAGAAAACTGAAAAATCAAAAAGAGGCAAATCTATCCATTTTTTGTATTCTTAGCTGAAATTGTGTTCTTGTTGTTGTTGTTGTTTTGGCCGAGATTTGTGTCTAAATTTAGGGGTGTTTTGATTGTCTTAGTTGTTTCTAAGTGTTAGTTTTGTCTTCACTAACACCCTTGAGTCTAGATCCAAGTTGATCTTGAACATTGTTGTTGGTATAGTTGTTACGATTTCAAGAACTTGAACATTGTTGGCGTTGTTGTGTGGACCAAAACTTTAAGGTGGTTTGAGCTGGTGTTGTTGGTATATTGTTGTGGTTTTTAAGCTTGTAAAAGGTGTTGTTGCTTGTTTGAGGTTCAACTTGAGGCTAGGTTTTCAAACTTCTATTGAAAGTTCTTGTTGTTCTAGACTATCTTCATGTCTAGTTGCAAAAAAACTCTTCAATAGTGTTGTTTGATCCAAAAGCCAAGTGAAAAAAAGTGAGGCCTTTGTTAGTCATTAAAACAAATCCCAAAGACCTACCAAAAAGGAAGGGAGACAAAAAGATCTACAAAAGACTTAGTACTAAAAGAGGGAAAAAAACACTTTTCTAGGTGTCCAAAAGAGAAAAGGGCCACCAACCCTTCAAAAAGGTGTCTTGCCCAAAAGGTGTAAGACAAGTCAAACCTTTTTGAATGTGAAAAAGGGATCCAATCTTGATATTTTTCTTCCCCAAGGCCGAAATACACTTTTCAAGAATTGAAAATTGAACCAAAATTTCAAAGTTGAAAAAATAAGAACCTTTCAAAAACCGCAACCAATCCTAGACCGCCACATCAGCAAATTTTTGTACAATACCGAAACTTAGGGCTCAAAATCTTGGATTCTTAGTTTCTTATTGTTGATTCTTAGTTTCATTTTTTTTATTCTTACACTAATTGGCAACTAGTAAATACCTACTAAGTTGTAAATTAGTTTTTGAATACGTTTCTTTCATGTCTTCGTTATTTATGTGCTTTTCTCGTTTGTAACTCGTATTAACTTATTTATTTTAAGTTCATAAGTGAATTTTATTTTGTGCCTTAAGTCAATCAAAACAAGAATCCATTCCGGCCGCCCAGTAGGATTGACATCTTAGTGACTACCGGAGTATAAACAACTTTCAATATTCGCCGCTCCAATTATGAGAATCACAAAGGTGAGTGTATCGAGTGTTGGTAAGGAGCTTTTTATTTTCTTTTGTATTTTTTTTATTTTGTTTTGTTAGGTACCATGACTGCACATAATTTCAAGGCCATGTGTGATCGCATCCATGACGATCTTGAAGATATGCAACAACACATTGAAATTATACGCCACTTGTTACCCAAACTCTTCCCTCAAAATCCAATTATCCAAACAACTTGCGATAAGAGCTTTCTGAAAGAAGTTGTTGACTAATCTTGTGATGGACTTTTACACTGAGGTAAAAATGAACATTCTCATGAACGTCAAGGTAAACTAACTAACCTTACACTTTTGTGCATGTGAATGATAATTGTGTGGCTAGTAGCCTATTGAGTGTGAGTTATAGTTTGCCTATATGTGAGTCTATTGTTTCTTTGCCACTTGATGATGATGTATTTATTGTGAGTGTGGATACACTAGTTGATCCTATTGATGTCCGAATCGAATCTTCTTGTAAGATCGATTTATGTCCACCTAGTGTTGAAACCATTGTGTTGAATGAAAGTACATCGTCTTATGAAATTTATGTTGATCAACTTTTGTGTGAAAATTGTCCACCACTTGAGGATGTGTGTGATGTGATTAATGAATCTCAAGTGTGTGATGATGTTGAAAATATTGATTAAAGGAATAGGAGTGAACCCGAGAGCTATTCTTGGGATAATCTTACACTTG
>NC_061116.1:31941962-31948260 GCF_002878395.1 Capsicum annuum
GAAGTTGTTGACTAATCTTGTGATGGACTTTTACACTGAGGTAAAAATGAACATTCTCATGAACGTCAAGGTAAAATAACTAACCTTACACTTTTGTGCATGTGAATGATAATTGTGTGGCTAGTAGCCCATTGAGTGTGAGTTATAGCTTGCCTATATGTGAGTCTATTGTTTCTTTGCCACTTGATGATGATGTATTTGTTGTGAGTGTGGATACACTAGTTGATCCTATTGATGTCCGAATCAAATCTTCTTGTAAGATCGATTTATGTCCACCTAGTGTTGAAACCATTGTGTTGAATGAAAGTACATCGTCTTATGAAATTTATGTTGATCAACTTTTGTGTGAAATTGTCCACCACTTGAGGATGTGTGTGATGTGATTAATGAATCTCAAGTGTGTGATGATGTTGAAAATATTGATTAAAGGAATAGGAGTGAACCCGAGAGCTATTCTTGGGATAATCTTACACTTGAAATATCTTTGAAACTTGATATTGATCTTTTAGAGAGTGATGAAAGTGTTTGTTTTGAATCTGCCCGTGAAATAGATCATGCTCTCTTAAGGTATAATGTCTTGTTTGAAGATGATATAACCACTTCTAATGAACCTAGTGGTGGAAATGATGGTATAGCTTGCCTTAGAAGCTATAGCCGATATGCTAACCCACTATGGTGTGACAACATTCCTCCTAAAGATGGAAATCTCTTCTTGGAAGATGAGAGTACTCTTAAGGTTAAGGGATGTGTGGTTTTGGAAACTACTTCTCCTTCTACTTTGTGTAACTTTATTGTTGAGAGTACTCATGGTGATGACTGGGAAACTAGTAGTGAGTACACACATGAGGTCACCTTAGTAGAAGTCGACTTGAGTGATACCTTTCTCTACTTTCTATTTGCTCTGGATAATATGTATGTTATTGTAGAGAGTATGCCATTTATTTTGGGTGGAGACCACGGGAAAGGGGAGTGTTGTTTAGACCTGTGTCTATGACCACTCTTCTCGTTTGACCCCAGTACCAAATATAGAATTAGTGATGATGGTGCACCCAACTTGTTGCTTGGTTTACATGACAAATAAAGTATCATTTTTGGTGAATTCTATAGCCAAATACTTTGTGCATTTTTCATTAATTATGTAATATTTAGTTCAAAGGATCCTTGGTTATATTCTATATATGTGCAACCTTGGCATGTTGAGGTGATTTGTCGTGCTTACCCTAACCCTTATGCCATGAGGACTTTGTATTTGTGTGTCCTTTCTTTAGTTTTGCAAGGTTTGGATTCGAGGTCGAATCCTTTTCAAGAAGGGGAGGATGATAAGATTCAAATGGCCGCCTTAGCTTTCAATGACATCATTCGAAGTCAGTACGTAGGGCATCAAGCTTTGGCCACATTAAGGAAACGGGATCCTACATGGAGGGGCCGATATGAGTACACCAAAGAGCAATCTCACGTGTGAAAGATTGCTTGGAGCATGGAAGATTGAGGACTCACGGTTTTGAGCCTTCATTAAGGACATTTTGGTTACTTAGCCTTGTCCAAGTAACACTCCATGACCACCATTTTTCATTAAGGGTATTGTGGTCATTTTGTTATGTAATAAGTTAGACTATAAATAGGTTCTATTAGTTCATTTGCTAGTTAGTTTATGAAAGATGAAAAGTTGAAACACTTGAAATCCTTTCTCTTGAGAGTAGACCGCGTTAGTATAGTCTTAGTTAGGACTTGAAAAAGTCATCCTTAGTATAGGGCTTAGAAAAGTTAATATTGTTCTTTGCTTGAAAACGGTGGATCTTGAGGTGAGTCGATTACCTTGATGGTCACCGTAAGAGTGTGGTTTTGATTATTACATTTATTAGGGGTTAATGTTGAAATATATTTGGTTTTTAATCTTGTAATAATCCTTGTCTCACTATCTATCCTTTTATTATTTTGCAAATCCGTGTATTTTTGTATTTGTCATCTTGTATCCCTTTGTGTTGCTTGTTCTTCTCACGTTTTGTAGACTGTTTTGACATCTTGGTGGACTGATTTGTATCAACTTTAGAAGAAGATTTCAAAATAATTCTTCTCAATTATTTAGCCTTTTTCGGAGGTGAGTTGTGATATCATCACAATTAAGTGCACGTTTGTATTAATAAGTTTCTCATTCCACAGGAATGGAATATAATCATGCCTTAAACCTATCAAATTATGATAGCTTATAGCCTCATTTAAAATATTGTTATTTCAGGAGCAAACTAAGGCATGCACATAATGTAGAGAACTTTTCTCCAACATATCTTTAATTATAATCACAATAAGTATGTGAAAAATAGCATCACTTGTCTTTTTTCAGACATATTATACATTGTTACCTCATTCACTTCAGAGAATGGAGCATATTCAATGGGACATGTCTCATAACTTTTTACAAACACCCATTATTTTATTTTAGCCATCATAATATCACCAATATAGTGTATTGAGATTCAAAATCAATATCTTATCCATATAAAAACGCGACTTAGGCTATAACTCGATGAGACTTGAACCCAACATCTCATCATAGTACATCAAAACTTAACTAATATCTTAACCTTTTAATGCGATGAGATTTAAACCCACCGTTTAGACAAATAAATTTTGTTATATATAATGAAACTTAAGACGGTATTGCCACTTAACTTACAGATCTAAGTGAAAATTAACTACTCCACAGGTGTTTGACGACATATAATCGTTTGCCACTTAATATAGATGACTAAAGACTCCATCTTAGGAGATTTTCTTTATGCAATTCAATTTAACAATTAAAATATTACAAGTCATTTAAAGTAGTAAAATAATATTAAGCATATTACTTGCCAAAGTGCAAAAGAAACTCCAATCATTAAATAGAAGCAAACCGTTGTGCCGACCTTTATGTTGGTGGTGTCATACCCCTTGAAATCGTTGATTGATGGAGTAGTGCTTACCTTAAGGCTCACCAAATTCCTGTGATATATAAAACACAGAGAAGAGAGAGTAATTATTATTTTTTTTTGTGAGATTTCTTGATCGATTCAATTATAACGAAGGAAATTTCTGTATTTATAGGGGAAAACTAACCTTTGGACTTTTAGCTTTTTCACAAATAGACATTCACTCTATATGATAAAGTAGACATTCACTATATATGATAAATAGACATTCACTATATATAATAATATATTTATAACAATATTTTTATAGACAACAACTAATTTAAAAGGATGGAAGTATATTAAAATATACGGAAAAGGGACTAAAATGCCCTTCAACTATGTGAAGTGGTGTAAAAATATCTCCCATCTATCTATTGAGCCTAAAATGTTCTTTCTGTCTACCTATTGGGTCTAAAATGGCCTTTTCGTCTACCTATTGGGGCTATTTTGCTCTTTTATGTTTTTTAAAAAAATTATATAATACAATAACTTATTTTTATTAAACTACATAAAATTCCTATTGTTTTTATTAGTATTAACCAAATAAATAGTGCACGATATCAATTTTTCGTCATTCTAAATTGATCTGATAAATAAAGAGAAAAACAACATAAATAGTCATTTAAAAAAAATTACTACATACACATAGCCATATTATTAGTTGTCAGATATAGCATATAAAATATTTACTTTTATAACAGATTCTAATATATAGAAAAATAATTATATATTAAATTTTCATATTTCTTATTTATTGCCTATTTTTATGAAAGCCTTTGTTCATTCATTTTTTATATACTATATCAAAATTTTATGTTTTTCATTTTTATTGACCGCTTTTACGATACCTCCATAAAATATATAGTATATTTATACCATACAAATTTATGATATATTTGTATATTATACAAATTATATTTATAGTATAAAAATACATGATATATTTTAGATATAAAAAATTTATACCATGTAATATTGAAAATATATATTTATATTTAATAAATAATTTTTTTACAAGAAAAGTACTTCCGAAATAATGAGATATACCATGAATATTTATCCCATAAATTATATCAAAAATATAATAATAATCTGATTTTGGCATAAACTATATTTATATAATAAAAATCCATGGTATATCTGTACTTCCAACATAATGATTTTTATTTCAAATATTTATCTATAAAAAATTATGGTTAACCCATTACATTAGAATTAAAAACACATGATACTAATATAATACTGAATGATTAACATATATGAAAACAAAACAAAACATACACGAGCAAATAATGAAATACTTAGTTTATTTAAAAATATTTGAATTTTTAATACAAGAGAGAAAGATTTGGAAGCAGTTATCTTTTCCACTTTTAATTTGAAAATCAAAAATATATCTCTTAAATTAAGGTGAATTGATAATTATTTATAGTATTAAATTAGAAATTATAATTATCTTTTTTGATTTCTTAAATGGCTATATATGTAAAAAAAATATTTTTGTTATATTGAAAAGTACTATTATTTATATAATTATGTTTTAAAGATGACCTTTCCATGTAATTTGCCTAAATAAAAGGGCAAAATAGAACCAATAGGTATACAAGCAGGGCATTCTATACCTAGTAGTTAGGTGAGAAGGGCATTATAGCCCCCATAGGTAGATAAAAAGAGCATTTTAGGCCCAATATATAGACAAAGGGCCTTTTTACATAATTTTACATAGTTGAATGATATTTTAGACCCTTTTCCGTTTAATATATTTAGATTTGACTCATCTTGCCATTTACACCTCTAAGTCAGATTTGAAGATTAGAAAATAAATGCATGTATTTATAAACGAGTCTACTACATACGCATATAGGCAACGTATTTATAATGCACACAATAGAGCCATATTAAGCCGAATTGCTCTAAATATTAATTAATAGAAATGATATGGTAAAATAATTATATTAATAATTATTTTCTTAATGAACGTGTCATATCAAAAAGTAACAAATAAAAGTAAACCGAGGGAGTACTGTTGTTTTATTCTCCATTACTATTTTGAGTTCATTCGTCTGAGTCAAGGGTCTTACAAAAACAAACTCTTTACTTTCATGAAGTAATTATAAGGTTCGCGTATATTCTATCTTTTTCATAGCTCATTTCGTAGAGTTTCATTGATCTTTATACTTGTAAGATTTCAGTTACTAATGCCGACAACTTTTTAATATATACTAGTTTAGATATACGCACTTTGCGCGTGTACCTATTCAATGAGTATATGATTAGTATATGTTAATTTTGTAGAATTTTTATAGTATTTATAAATTCGTTAGAGCTATTAAAATTTTATGAAAATAAGCAACTAATGAGTAATAAAACATAAACAAACTATGTCTATCCAAGAACCTGCAAGACTACAACTTTACAAAATAAATTTCATATCATGCCAATCAGATACAAACTAAACTGAAAAAGAAAAACAGTAAAACAAACTCTGTCACACCCCATTTTTACGTACTCCAAAAGATGGTTTTTTATTAAGTGACAAGAAATAAAAATTTGTTTCAGAAAAGGATTATTTACATTTTTTACTCAGAGTCGCCACTTGGCATAATCTAGTGTGCCAAGTCACCATTAGATAATCCTTTCCAAAATCATTTGACTCTTTAAACTGGTTTGCGAACAGAGATTTCAGCTAAGGAATTCTGTTGACCGAGGGGTAGGTGTTAGGCACCTCTCGATCCCGTGGTTCAACCACGGTCGCTTGGTAGAGTGTATCAACTATTTTTGGCATTACAAAATGTATAAATCACATAAAAGCGCGCAAAATAATCAAACAATAAACAAAACAAAACAAAATGTAAAGTCCAGTCCAATTATTACAACCCGAAATAAAAATACTGAAATAACCAACACTAGTCCTAAACTATGCTTTACCTGATGCCTCGGGCCTTGATCACGAGCATCCTTTGCGTACAAAATTCTTCGGGGCATTCCCCGGTGAGTAAATACAAATTGCCTCGGGGGATTCCCCGGTTAAATAAATACACTTTTCAAATACGATAAACAAAACATTCAACAAATATTCCAAACATTCCAACACTACACCAATTCTAAACTTGCCTACCCGAGCTTACTGTTTGCTTATCCGCTCGACGACATATCACATTCAACATCAACAATGTATCAAAAATATCATAATATTCACTTTTATCAATTTTTGATTCTCACCCCCAAACAATCAATCTTAATTCTCCAAACAAGATATCGTTTCATCACATAATCCATAATCGATCCACAATCAAGGGAATTAAAATACCAAACCAGAACAACAACAATTCACCTCATCATGAATCAAC